>NC_057808.1:495175642-495176349 GCF_018294505.1 Triticum aestivum | reverse complement strand
GCGCGCAGGGGCGGGGCAGGGGCGGCGGCGGCGCGCCGGGCAGGGCAGGGGCGGCGGCGGAGCTCAATGGGGGCAGGGGCGGCGGCGCGCAGGGCAGGGGAAGTGGGGTGCGGCGGAGCTCACTATGGGCAGGGCATCGGCGTCGGGGCAGGGCATCGGCGTCGATCGGCGTCGGGGCAGCAGCCTGGCGGCGTCGGCGTCGATCGGCGTCGGGGCAGGGCTACGGCGTCGAGAGGAGAATGGGAGGTGGGGGAAAATGCTAAGTGATGTATATATAGACAGAGCCTTTAGTCCCGGTTGGGGACGCCAACCGCGACTAAAGGTACCCTTTAGTCCCGGTTGGGGACACCAACCGCGAATAAAGGGTACCTTTAGTCGCGGTTGGTCTCCGCAACCGGGAGTAAAGGTTCTTTCGCGCCGCTTTCGTACCCGCGCGGAAAGAGCCTTTATTCGCGGTTCGTGTCACGAACCGCGACTAAAGGTCCTTTTTCATATACTTTTCAGAAAATACAAATAATATATCAAAAAATTCAGAAAAATAAAACTAATTCATTTTAAAATCTTAGAAATAGAAATAATATATCCAAAAATTCAGAAAAATAAAACTAATTCATTTTAAAATCTTAGAAATAGAAATAATATATCAAAAAATTCAGGAAAATAAAACTAATTCATTTTAAAAACTTAAAAATACAAATAATATATCA
>NC_057808.1:495118946-495174687 GCF_018294505.1 Triticum aestivum | reverse complement strand
ATTATTACACATCAATTCTTCCCTTGTGTCCCTGCTTGCTTACGATTGTGCCGTATCCATGGAGCATCCTCATCATTTAACTTAATGCTTGGGTCAGTGTTCACTTTGAAGGGCGGAATTTCACCAAACATATTATAATCTTCTGACATGTCTGTCTTGTCCTCCACTCCCACGATGTTTCTTTTCCCTGAAAGAACAATGTGGCGCTTTGGATCATCGCATGATGTACTGATCGTTTTCTTATCTTTCCGTTTCCTCGGTTTGCTACTCATGTCCTTCAAATAAAAAACCTGAGCGACATCTTTGGCAAGGACGAATGGTTCGTCAAGGTAACCAAGATTGTTGAAATCCACCATTGTCATTCCGTATTGCTCGTCCACCTTTACCCCACCTCCTGTTAGCTTGAACCATTTGCACTGGAACAAAGGGACCTTAAAGGAGGGTCCATAGTCAAGTTCCCATATCTCCTCTATGTAACCATAATATGTGACCTTTTGCCCATTCTCGGTTGCTGCATCAAAGCGGACACCACTGTTTTGGTTGGTGCTCTTTTTATCTTGGGCGATGGTGTAAAATGTATTCCCATTTATCTCGTACCCTTGGAAAGTCGTTATAGTCGAAGATGGTGTCTTGACCAACATGTACAGCTGATCTCCAACATCATTGTCATTCATTAAATGTTTTCGCAACCAACTGCCGAAAGTCTCCATGTGGGCCTTTCTAATCCAGGATTCAGGCTTCCCCGGGTTGTCCGAGCGTAAAATATTCTTGTGTTGCTTGAAGTACGGAGCCACCAAGCTGGAATTTTGCAGAACTGTGTGGTGTGCTTCCGTCATAGAATGACCGTCCATACATATCGTTGATTTCCTTCCGATCGTGCCTTTTCCACTTAGTCTCCCCTCGTGCCGCGATTGAGGAATACCAATCGGCTTAAGGTCAGGAACATAGTCAATACAGAACTCAATTACCTCCTCATTTCCATAGCCCTTGACGATGCTTCCTTCTGGCCTAGCACGGTTACGAACATATTTCTTTAATACTCCCATAAACCTCTCAAAGGGGAACATATTGTGTAGAAATACAGGACCGAGAATGGAAATCGCTTCGACTAGGTGGAACAGGAGGTGCGTCATAATATCGAAGAAGGATGGTGGGAACACCAACTCGAAACTGACAAGGCATTGGACCACATCGTTCTGTAACCGTGGTAGATCTTCTGGATTGATTACCTTCTGAGAGATTGCATTGAGGAATGCACATAGCTTCACAATGGCTACTCGAACATTTTCCGGTAGGAGCCCCCTCAAAGCAATCGGAAGCAATTGCGTCATAATCACGTGGCAGTCGTGAGACTTCAGGTTTAGGAACTTTTTGTCCGCCATGTTTATTATTCCCTTTATATTCGACGAGAAGCCAGACGGGACCTTCATACTGCTCAGGCATTCAAAAAAAAAATGACCTTCTCTTCTTTGGTAAGAGCGTACCTGGCACGACCTTGAAACCATTCCGGATGCCGGTCATCTGGGTCTTTCAAAAGTTGCTGGTCCTGCCGTGCTTCCTTTGTATCATTTGTCTTCCCATACACGCCCAAGAAGCTTAGCAGGTTCACGCAAATATTCTTCGTAACATGCATCACGTCGATTGCAGAGCGGACATCTAGGACTTTCCAATATTCTAGCTCCCAAAATATAGATTTCTTTTTCCACATGGGTGCGTGCGCGTCAACTCCCCGCGGAACTGATTGTCCTCCAGGACCCTTTCCAAAGATGACTTTCAAATCCTTGACCATATCAAATATCTCAGCACCAGTACGTTCCGCAGGCATCGGCCGGTGATCTGCCTTGCCGTTGAAATGCTTGCCTTTCTTTCTTACGTTATGATTTCGGGGAAGAAATCGACGATGACCCAGGTACACGTTCTTCTTACAATTACCCAAACGTACACTTTCAGTCTCATGTAAGCAGTGCGTGCATGAATTGTATCCCTTATTTGTCTGTCCCGAAAGGTTACTGAGAGCAGGCCAATCGTTGATGGTTACAAAAAGCAACGCTCGTAGGTCAAATTCCTCTTCTTTGTGCTCATCCCAGACACGTACACCAGGTCTGCCCCACAACTGTAAAAATTCATCAACTAATGGCCTTAGGTACACATCGATGTCGTTCCCGGGTTGCTTTGGACCTTGGATGAGCACTGGCATCATAATGAACTTCCGCTTCATGCACAACCAAGGAGGAAGGTTGTAGATGCATAGAGTCACGGGCCAGGTGCTATGGCTGGAGCTCTGCTCACCAAAAGGATTCATGCCATCAGTACTTAGACCAAATCTTATGTTCCTTGCGTCAGCTGCAAAATCTTTGAACACTCTGTCGATCTTTCTCCATTGCGTTCCATCAGCGGTG
This sequence comes from Triticum aestivum, assembly GCF_018294505.1. Lineage (NCBI taxonomy): Eukaryota > Viridiplantae > Streptophyta > Magnoliopsida > Poales > Poaceae > Triticum > Triticum aestivum. Next base: position 495,172,288 of record NC_057808.1, on the reverse strand, counting down.
TGTCTCAACTCCCCGTCGGACTTACGGTCCTCTTTGTGCCATCGCAACGACTTGGCATGCTTTTTGTTCCTGAACAGACGTTTCAACCGTGGTATTATAGGAGCATACCACATCACCTTGGCGGGAACCCTCTTCCTGGGTTTCTCGCCCTCAACATCGTCACCAGGGTCATCGCCTCTGATCTTATAACGCAATGCGGTGCATACAGGGCATTCATTCAAATTCTCGTATTCACCGCGGTAGAGGATGCAGTCGTTAATGCATGCATGTATCTTCAGAACCTCTAAACCTAGAGGGCAGACAACCTTCTTTGCTTCGTACGTACTGGCGGGCAACTCGTTATTCTTCGGAAACATATTCTTCAACATTTTCAGCAAATTTTCAAATGATGAGTCAGCTACACCTTCCTGTGCCTTCCATTTTAGCAAATCTAGTGTGCAGCCCAGCTTTTTCAGACTATTATCGCATCCTGGGTACAACGACTTTTTGTGATCCTCTAACATGCGATCCAAATTCTCCCTCTCCTGGTCAGTTTCGCAGCGTCTCCGTGTATCAGCAATGGTCCGACCAAGATCATCAGCCGGCTCATCATGTGCCTCTTCTTCACCTTCACCTAACCCTTCCCCACCTTCAGCATCATCCTCCATGAAATTATCACCGAAATGATCATGATAGTTGTCATCGATATCATCCCCTTCTTCATCTTCTTCCATTCTAACCCCTCTTTCTCCATGCTTGGTCCAACAATTATAGCTTCGCATGAAACCGTGCCGAAGCAGGTGCATGTGAACGTCTCTTGAGGAGGAGTAACCCTTCTGATTCTTACAGACAGCACATGGACAGATAATAAAACCTCGCTGCTTGTTCGCATTTGCCACTACGAGGAAATCTTTCAAACCCGTAGTGAACTCGCCGGAGAGTCGGGGACCGTACATCCATTGCCGATTCATCTGCATTATTGTTATATAAAGTATATAATTAACCATCATGCATTTGTTAAACTAACTAGCTAGAAATAATACAAATTAAACAATGAACTACACACATGCATATTTTATCAATGACACATGAAAGGTTCAAGTTGCTAACCGCGATCGTGGAGGAAAAATAAATGAGAAAGCTCAAGTGTGGCTCGGACACTTCATATCATGTTTGTTTCATGCTCTCGGGCATCTCATCGAACACCTTGTGTGCATAGGAGGAACCAAAAGCAAACACACCACCCCCCTTCTGAATTGTGGCTAAGTGAAGTGAGCTGAGTCCTATATATAGGGATGGGCCTTTAGTCCCGGTTGGCCTGGCCAACCGCAACAAAAGGCCTTCGGGCCAGCCTGAGGACCTTTAGTCCCGGTTGGCCAGGCCAACCGGGACTAAAGCCCCTCCCGTCGGCCAGCTGTCGACCGAGCGCGCTGGACCCAGATAGTTGGTCGCGGGTCTCCTCCCGAACCGCGACTAAAGACCCCTTTGGTCGCGGTTCGATTATTTTAGGGACTAATGGTGGCGTATGGAAGCCTTTGTTTCTACTAGTGCCTTGTCCGTATACGCGAGAAGCTAGTGGCTAGTCTGACCGGCTGAAGCAGAACAAATTCCACCGCTGCAACTCCACCGTCATCAATGGTAAAGGCTGGGGTACATGAGTTTCATCGTAGACTGCCGCCTAAAGGTGGGCGATGGCGTCGAGGTGTGGTGTTCTAGTGGCCACCTGGGATCCGTTCGTGTCTTCTGATCGTGAAGAAGGACGGCGTCTGCCCCACCCGAACATGTAGAGTGTGTAGCCTTCCATCCTATCGCTCATACTGCATGTCAACTGTGTCTGGCAGTTGGTACTTTTGTTGTTGTTGTTACTGTTTTTTCTTGTACGAGGAAGTTGTTATTGTATCGTAGTGAGTTAGCCTAGCGGTGGCTTGGTATTAGGTTTAGTTGTTGTATCTTAGTGATCAGATAGGTTAGTTTGCCAACACGAAACTGCCCTACCTAACCTAGCATCGTTACTCGAAGGAAGGGGGTGATCCGCAGGATGGGAGAGGAGCCACATGACTGTCTCGCGGGGTTGTTACATTGTACTCCCTCCGTCCGGAAATACATGTCGGAGAAATGAATAAATATGGATGTATCTAGAACTAAAATACATCTAGATACATCCATTCCTACGACAAGTATTCTCGGACGGAGGGAGTATAACATTATCAAAAAGTGTTACACACATTTTTTTGAATTTCATGGACATTTTCCAAATGTCACACGCATTTTTGCGAATGGTACATATTTTTTTCTAAAAGTTGAGTGGACACATCCGTTGGGTCAGTGTTCGTGCGATAGGATTCGAGGGAAGGGGGCAATCCCTGGGATAGGAGAGGAGCGACGTGACTGGCTCGCGGGGTTGTGTGGCCGGATCACTGGCGTGGTGGTAGCTGCTTCATCCGTTGTGGGTGCACGGAAGCTGCTTCATCAGTAGCGCATGCCACTGCGTGGACCGAGGGCCGGCTGAGGGGTGCCTGATCCACATGGGCTTGCTTTTAGTTTGCATGTAGCCATGTCACGAAAACCTAAGATACAACATATAAAGACCTAGGGCAGGGCTGCATACGGCGACTCTCGACCATCCGTGCCTGCCGCGCGGTATGTATATACAGACCGTATTCCTTTTTCTCTCCCAAAAGCATTTGCCCAAGTCATTTTTCACTCAAGTAACCCACGACGCTTAGCTTCTCTTGAGTAACGACACTAGTTAAGGTAGGGCAGTTTCATGTCGAGGATGGCTGAGGGGCGTGGATCCGCGCAGACGCCATCTGGGGGCCTCGACGTTGAGCTGCATTTCGGCATGCCATCTGTGCTGATTGCCCATGACTTCGACCAAAATGTCGACCTCGCAGTGTTCGCCGGCCCGATCCTGATGGTGGCCGTCACGAACTTTGCCGGCCCTATCCCAGTGGAGAACGTCGCGGTGGCAGAGGTGGAGGAGGGTAACGAGAACGATCTCGCCATCGTTGTGAACGAGGGCCCGATGGGTGGGTACGACGCGGTGACCCGGGTGGGGGAGCTCGGGATTTTGGCGTCGGCCGCCCGGACTGAGGTGCAGAGCGATCTCGCCATCGTCGTGTACGAGGGTCCGGTGGATGGGCTATCAAACATGAAGCAATCTATCCGTGTATCTCCTATACGATTTCAAACCTCGGCGACACCTAAACTGAATACTAATTGTACAACTTCTATCGTAACATGGTTTTGGTTTCGTTCGGGCCCAAATGAGGTCTTAGATATTGTCTTACGACATTGTAATCCCTAATTCTGAGTAATAAATAGTTATTTCGCAAAAAAGTGTCATGTACATTTAAAAAAAATCATAAATATGTTCTAAATGTCACATGCATTTTTTTAATGTTACTAAAATTTTCTAAATGTTGAGCCGACATATCCGTTGGGTTTGCTTTCGTTCGATTGTATATGAGGGCTCCGTGGGATGGGAGAGGAGCGACGTGAGTCGCTCACGGGTATCGTGCTCGCTCAGTTCGTCTGAAGGTAGCCTAGCCGTGTGCGCGCCACCCGTGCCACGGCGCTCACCAGCTAGCTTCGACCTCAAGTAGTTTCGCTCGTGTTGATTGAGGAGGAGGATGGCCGAGGGGTGTCGTGGATCCGCTGTGATGGCCGCCGAGGGGCTAGACCTCGAGCAGCACCTCGGCCTACCGTCCGCGCGGATTGCGTTTGACCTCGACCTCAACGTCGACCTCTCCCTCTTCGCTGGCCCAAGAGAAGGTTTGTTTGGGTTCGACAGTTGTAGTTGGCCCAAGAGAAGTAATCCAGTCAAAACGAACGTCCCTTTGGGGTTGCCGATTAGAATTGGCCCAAGAGAATAGACCAAAATTTGAGTCAGCCCACAAGATCAATTCTTGTTGCAGTCTTCGAACCCGTGATATCATATCACAGCTGGGAATCACGTCAACGGATGTTCAGCAACATACTTATTCAGATATAACAAAGTGTACTACGTATATTGCAGAAACGACAAAGTCTACTCATTCAATCCACGGCCTAGAAAGCCATCCAAGTCCAACACATCCATCCGTTGGGTGGGTGAGCGAGCGGGTACTAGTAGCCGTGTGCGCTGCGCGCCGTTCCGTTGCGAAACCCTAGCCACCCTCCATCCTGCGCCGCGCGCACCGTATGCATATACATACGGCGTATTGCCAGGTCATTCCACCCCGATACAATCCCCCCGATGCCGCGGCGCTCACCACCTACCTAGCTTCCATCTCGAGTAGTAACGGCCGGCGCTAGGGCAGTGTTGTCCATGGAGGAGAATGGCCGAGGGGTGTCGTGGATCCGCGGGGATGGCGGCCGAGGCGCTTGACACTTTTAACATTTGTCTACATGATTAACTTGTCTTTGAACACTTTTGGACTACATGTTACATAGTTTTCGAATACACATGGAATTATTTTTTCAAATGATACAAAATATTTAAATAATGCGAATTTTTTTTACATTGTTAATTATTTTTTCTAAAATGTCACAAGCATATTTTTGAAGCGCTTGGGCGTAGTTTTAAATGTAATGTACATTTTCTTTGAATGCTATGATTTCTTTATTTTGAATTACACGAACATGTTACATTGTATAACATTTTTATAAAGCGTCACGTACATTCTATGTCCATGTGTCAGCTATCGAACCCTTCAAATCATCCATTCTATTTGGGGATCCTGACCGGAGGATACAATAGAAGTGATAGAAAAATGTATTGGGTATCACATCTTCTGATTTCGAGGAGAAATACCTGGGTCAGCCGACACCCCTGATGGTTGATTGACTAAGGGTAAGCTTCAAAATTTGCAAGTTAAGTTGAGTAATTGCTTGTTTTCTTTTGATGGGCATCCTACACAGGCTGGCGAAGAAGTTTTGATTAAGCCAGTTGCTGAGTCAATTCCTACCTTTATTATGAGTGTGCTCAAGCTCCCATTTGGTGTTTGTGATGACCTGAACACGTTTGATTCGGAACTATAATTGGGGAGCCGAGAAAGGTAAAAGGAAAACTCACTAGTACGCTTGGCATAAGATGACCCTGCCGAAGTCACACGAGGGCCTCGGGTTTAGGGATTTTTGAATCTTCAATCAAGCTCTATTGACGAGACAAGCCCGGCACCGCGGAAGTGGAGACGAAGGGCCCTCGTCTTGTACGAGGGCCCGGCGGCGGCGGCCGGGGACAATGTGCCGGTGCCGCCCGTGGTGACCGAGGGCGTTGCGGTCGCCAGCGTGGAGATGGGGGCTGTCGTCGTCTATGAGGGCCCTGCGGCCGGGGACGGCACTATGACCCAAATCGGGGTTTTGGCACCTCCATCTACAGCAGCTGCCACCCGCGCGACGAGGTCCCTTTGCTCCCGTGGGCAGGTTGCGGGGCATGCCAGTCGAGGCGGAGGGCCGACATGGTGCGGGCGTGGGTGCGCGACCAGCTCTAGAACAAACACCGCCTGCCCAGGGACCTGCCGCCCTGCTACATCAGGGGGAAGGTCCTGTGGCAGTCCGACATGAAAGCGCGGCGCGCCCGCTTCCTCCTCCCAGGCCGCGCATGCGCCCGCCTCGGCGCCTTCCTCTACCCCGTCGACATCACCGCGTGCGGCTTGAACACCACCGATCCCAAGCCGATTACTATCGCCGGGGTGACGGCCAGGCCGACGACATACCCGGGCGTGTCCTTGTCCGTCTCAGTCAGCAGCGGGCGCCGGGGTCGTAGCCAGTGCATGTCTGACCACCTGAAGCTGAACTAATTCCACCACAACGACGCCACCGTCATCAACGGTAAGGGGTACAGGAGCTTCATGGTGGACTGCAGCCAAGAGGCCGGCGACGATGTCGAAGTGAGGGCATTCCGGTGGCCGCGTGGGATCCGTCCGTGCCTTCTGATCGCCAAGAAGGACGGCGTCCGCCCCGCCCGAAACCCGTAGAATGTGTAGTTGGATCCTCTCGTTGGGATCTCATATTGCATGTCAACTGTGTCTGGCAGATGTTACTGTCCGGTCGGAGTGAGCTATAGCCTACAGCGGTCCCTTGGTCTTTGGTCAAGTTGTTGTATCATAGTGATCAGCTAGCTAGCTCTCCTTAATTATGTTGCAAGTACAATTCTGATTATGAATGCAATCTTTCTATAACACTGTACTTACACTGGTAGGTGAGACAGCCTTCAGTTTTACATTCGTAGCAAGGAATGGCGTGCATAATTGTACACGTTTAACATTTTCCGAATACATGTTTTTTAAATACAAGTTGCCTAGTTTTTTTCATACACATTTGTATATGTTTTGTATATATCTAAAATATTTTTAACACAATTAACATTTGTCAAATACTCCTACATGATTAACATGTTTTTGAGCTTTTCTGGAGTACGTGTTACATATTTTCTTAATACACATTAAATTAACTTTTGAAATGATACATAACATTTTTCAAACTATGTGAACATTTTTTATATCGTATAAACATTTTTTTATAAAATGTCACAAACATATTTTTGAAACGCATGAACATAGTTTTAAATGTAACATACATTTTGTTTGATGCTATGATTTTTTTCTGGATTACACAAACATCCTTAATAAAATGCCACAAACATAATTTTGAAACGCATGAACATAGTCTGGCCGGATCTGCGCGTGCTCGGTTCGTCCGAAGGTAGCCTAGCCGTGTGTGCCCAACTACGTTGCGAAACCGAAGCCCTAGATACATTGTCCTCCACCGTCCGTCTTCTGCTGCGCCGTATGTATATACTCCGTCAGGTACTTTTTACTCCATGTATGTTGATTTGGGTGAAGTCAAACTTTGCAAAGTTTGACCAAATTTATTTTGAAAAATATCAACACCTACAAAATTAAATATATGAACTATGAAACTACATTTCATAACAAATCAAACAATATCGATTTGGCATTGTGAATATTGAAATTTTTGTCTATAAGTTTGGTCAAAGTACAGATACTTTAATTTCGAAGATAACTTATATTCAGACTGAAAAGGACCTGAGGGGGTACATATATAGTCGTACTGCCAGGTCATTTCCCCCAAAAAGCATTTCCCCCGTGCGACGACGCTTACTAGCTAGCTTCGACCTCAAGAAATGGAGCTAGGGTAGTTTAATGTCGATCGAGGAAGGATGGCCAAGGGGCGGGGATCTGCGGGGACGACGGCCTAGGGTCTTGGCCTCGAGCTGCACCTTGGTCTGCCGTCCGTGCGGACCGCGTTCGATCTCGACCTCAACATCGACCTCGTGCTCTTTGCCGGCCCAATCCCGGGGGAGAATCTTGCCCTCGTCGTGTACGAGGGCCCGGTGGCGGTGGGCGGGTCCGACATGCCGGTGCCGCCCGCGGTGACCGAGAGTGTTGCGGCGGATGTGGAGATGTTGGTCATCGTCATCCATGAGGGCCCGGTGGATTGGGACGGCGCGGTCACCGAGGTCGTGGTTTTGGCCACGATGGACGTCAAGCACGTCGAGGCCGGGCAGATCGTTCGGGCCGGCATGGGCGTCGTTCACTGAGGTCGGGGTTTTGGCCACGCTGCACGACGAGAACGTCGAGGCCGAGGAGATCGTCCCGGGCTGCAGCGCCGACTCCACCGTGCTGGCACTATGCCACCTCCCCCTGCAGCAGGTGCCGCGCCTAGCATGGGGATTCCGTTGCTCCCCTGGGCAAGCCGTGGCGCACACTAGTCAAGGCGGAGGTGGGCCGACATGGTGCGGGCGTGGGTGCGCGACGAGCTCCAGAACAAACACCACCTACGCAGGGAGCCGCCACTGAGCTACATCAGGGAGAAGGTCCTGAGCCAGTTGGACATGAACCCGCGGCACACACGCTTTCTCCTCCCGGCTCGCGCACACCCCGCCATCATGCCTCCATGTACGCCGCCGCCGACAGAGCCGAGCGTGTCCTTGTCCGTATACGCGAGAAGCTAGTGGCTAGTCTGACCGGGTGAAGCAGAACAAATTCCACCGCTGCAACTCCACCGTCATCAATGGTAAAGGCTGGGGTACATGAGTTTCATCGTAGACTGCCGCCTGAAGGCGGGCGATGGCGTCGAGGTGTGGTGTTCCAGTGGCCACCTGGGATCCGTTCGTGTCTTCTGATCGTGAAGAAGGACGGCGTCTGCCCCACCCGAACATGTAGAGTGTGTAGCCTTCCATCCTATCGCTCATACTGCATGTCAACTGTGTCTGGCAGTTGGTACTTTTGTTGTTGTTACTGTTTTTTCTTGTACGAGGAAGTTGTTATTGTATCGTAGTGAGCTAGCCTAGCGGTGGCTTGGTATTAGGTTTAGTTGTTGTATCTTAGTGATCAGATAGGTTAGGTTGCCGACACGAAACTGCCCTACCTAACCTAGCATCGTTACTCGAAGGAAGGGGGTGATCCGCAGGATGGGAGAGGAGCGACATGACTGTCTCGCGGGGTTGTTACATTGTACTGTAACATTATCAAAAAGTGTTACACACATTTTTTTGAATTTCATGGACATTTATCAAATGTCACACGCATTTTTGCGAATGGTACATACTTTTTCTAAAAGTTGAGTGGACACATCCGTTGGGTCAGTGTTCGTGCGATAGGATTCGAGGAAAGGGGGCGATCCCTGGGATAGGAGAGGAGCGACGTGACTGGCTCGCGGGGTTGTGTGGCCGGATCACTGGCGTGGTGGTAGCTGCTTCATCCGTTGTGGGTGCCCGGAAGCTGCTTCATCAGTAGCGCATGCCACTGCGTGGACCGAGGGCCGGCTGAGGGGTGCCTGATCCACGTGGGCTTGCTTTTAGTTTGCATGTAGCCATGTCACGAAAACCTAAGATACAACATATAAAGACCTAGGGCAGGGCTGCATACGGCGACTCTCGACCAACCATGCCTGCCGCGCGGTATGTATATACAGACCGTATTCCTTTTTCTCTCCCAAAAGCATTTGCACAAGTCATCTTTCACTCAAGTAACCCACGGCGCTTAGCTTCTCTTGAGTAATGACACTAGTTAAGGTAGGGCAGTTTCATGTCGAGGATGGCTGAGGGGCGTGGATCCGCGCAGACGCCATTTGGGGGCCTCGACGTTGAGCTGCATTTCGGCATGCCATCTGTGCTGATTGCCCATGACTTCGACCAAAATGTCGACCTCGCAGTGTTCGCCGGCCCGATCCTGATGGTGGCCGTCACGAACTTTGCCGCCCTATCCCAGTGGAGAACGTCGCGGTGGCAGAGGTGGAGGAGGGTAACGAGAACGATCTTGCCATCGTCGTGAATGAGGGCCCGATGGGTGGGTACGACGCGGTGACCCGGGTGGGGGAGCTCGGGATTTTGGCATCGGCCGCCCGGACTGAGGTGCAGAGCGATCTCGCCATCGTAGTGTACGAGGGTCTGGTGGATGGACTATCAAACATGAAGCAATCTATCCGCGTATCTCCTATACGATTTCAAACCTCGGCGACACCTAAACTGAATACTAATTGTACAACTTCTATCGTAACATGGTTTTGGTTTCGTTCGGGCCCAAATGAGGTCTTACATATTGTCTTACGACATTGTAATCCCTAATTCTGAGTAATAAATAGTTATTTCGCAAAAAAAGTGTCATGTACATTTAAAAAAAAATCATAAACATGTTATAATGTCACATGCATTTTTTTTAATGTTACTAAAATTTTCTAAATGTTGAGCGGACATATCCGTTGGGTTTGCTTTCGTTCGATTGGATATGAGGGCTCCGTGTGATGGGAGAGGAGCGACGTGACTCGCTCACGGGTATCGTGCTTGCTCAGTTCGTCTGAAGGTAGCCTAGCCGTGTGCGCGCCACCCGCGCCACGGCGCTCACCAGCTAGCTTCGACCTCAAGTAGTTTCGCTCGTGTTGATTGAGGAGGAGGATGGCCGAGGGGTGTCGTGGATCCGCTGTGATGGCCGCCGAGGGGCTAGACCTCGAGCTGCACCTCGGCCTACCGTCCGTGCGGATTGCGTTCGACCTCGACCTCAACGTCGACCTCTCCCTCTTCGCCGGCCCAAGAGAAGGTTTGTTTGGGTTCGACAGTTGTAGTTGGCCCAAGAGAAATAATCTAGTCAAAACAAACGTCCCTTTGGAGTCGACGATTAGAGTTGGCCCAAGAGAATAGACCAAAATTTGAGTCAGTACACAAGATTAATTCTTGTTGCAGTCTTCGAACCCGTGATATCATATCATAGCTAGGAATCACGTCAACGGATGTTCAGCAACATACTTATTCAGATATAACAAAGTGCACTACGTATATTGCAGAAACGACAAAGTCTACTCATTCAATCCACGGCCTAGAAAGCCATCCAAGTCCAACACATCCATCCGGTGGGTGGGTGAGCGAGCGGGTACTGGTAGCCGTGTGCGCTGCGCGCCGTTCCGTTGCGAAACCCTAGCCACCCTCCATCCTGCGCCGCGTGCACCGTATGTATATAGATACGGCGTATTGCCAGGTCATTCGACCCCGATACAATCCCCCCATGCCGCGGCGCTCACCACCTACCTAGCTTCCATCTCGAGTAGTAACGGCCGGCGCTAGGGCAGTGTTGTCCATGGAGGAGAATGGCCGAGGGGCGTCGTGGATCCGCGGGGATGGCGGCCGAGGCGCTTGACACATTTAACATTTGTCTACATGATTAACTTGTCTTTGAACACTTTTGGACTACATGTTACATAGTTTTCGAATATACATGGAATAATTTTTTCAAATGAAACAAAATATTTAAATAATGCGAACATTTTTTTACATTGTTAATTATTCTTTCTAAAATGTCACAAGCATATTTTTGAAGCGCTTGAGCATAGTTCTAAATGTAATGTACATTTTCTTTGAATGCTATGATTTCTTTATTTTGAATTACACGAACATGTTACATTGTATAACATTTTTATAAAGTGTCACGTACATTCTATGTCCATGTGTCAGCTATCGAACCCTTCAAATCATCCATTCTATTTGGGGATCCTGACCGGAGGATACAATAGAAGTGATAAAAAAATGTATTGGGTATCACATCTTCTGATTTCGAGGAGAAATACCTGGGTCAGCCGACACCTGATGGTTGATTGACTAAGGGTAAGCTTCAAAATTTGCAAGTTAAGTTGAGTAAGTGCTTGTTTTCTTTTGATGGGCATCCTACACAGGCTGGCAAAGAAGTTTTGATTAAGTCAGTTGCTGAGTCAATCCCTACCTTTATTATGAGTGTGCTCAAGCTCCCATTTGGTGTTTGTGATGACCTGAACACGTTTGATACTGAACTATAATTGGGGAGCCGAGAAAGGTAAAAGGAAAACTCACTAGTACGCTTGGCATAAGATGACCCTGCCGAAGTCACACGAGGGCCTCGGGTTTAGGGATTTTTGAATCTTCAATCAAGCTCTGTGGACGAGACAAGCCCGGCACCGCGGAAGTGGAGACGAAGGGCCCTCGTCTTGTACGAGGGCCCGGCGGCGGCGGCCGGGGACAATGTGCCGGTGCCGCCCGTGGTGACCGAGGGCGTTGCGGTCGCCAGCGTGGAGATGGGGGCTGTCGTCGTCTATGAGGGCCCTGCGGCCGGGGACGGCACTATGACCCAAATCGGGGTTTTGGCACCTCCCTCTACAGCAGCTGCCGCCAGCGCGACGAGGTCCCATTGCTCCCATGGGCAGGTTGCGGGGCATGCCAGGTGAGGCGGAGGGCCGACATGGTGCGGGCGTGGGTGCGCAACCAGCTCTAGAACAAACACCGCTTGCCCAGGGACCTGCCGCTGTGCTACATCAGGGGGAAGGTCCTGTGGCAGGCCGACATGAAAGCGCGGCGCGCCCTCTTCCTCCTCCCGGCCCGCGCATGCGCCTGCCTCGGCGCCTTCCTCTACCCCGTCGAGATCACCGCGTGCGGCTTGAACACCACCGATCCCAAGCCGATTACTATCCCCGGGGTGAGGGCTGGGCCGACGACATACCCGGGCGTGTCCTTGTCCGTCTCAGTCAGCAGCGGGCGCCGGGGTCGTAGCCAGTGCATGTCTGACCACCTGAAGCTGAACTAATTCCACCACAACGATGCCACCATCATCAACGGTAAGGGGTACAGGAGCTTCATGGTGGACTGCAGCCAAGAGGCCGGCGACGATGTCGAAGCGAGGGCATTCCGGTGGCCGCGTGGGATCCGTCCGTGCCTTCTGATCGCCAAGAAGGACGGCGTCCACCCCGCCCGAAACCCGTAGAATGTGTAGTTGGATCCTCTCGTTGGGATCTGATATTGCATGTCAACTGTGTCTGGCAGATGGTACTGTTCGGTCGGAGTGAGCTATAGCCTACAGCGGTCCCTTGGTCTTTGGTCAAGTTGTTGTATCATAGTGATCAGCTAGCTAGCTCTCCTTAATTATGTTGCAAGTACAATTCTGATTATGAATGCAATCTTTCTATAACACTGTACTTACACTGGTAGGTGAGACAGCCTTCAGTTTTACATTCGTAGCAAGGAATGGCGTGCATAATTGTACACGTTTAACATTTTCCGAATACATGTTTTCTAAATACGAGCTGCCTACTTTTTTTCATACACATTTGTATATGTTTTGTATATATCTAAATTTTTTTTAACACAATTAACATTTGTCAAATACGGCGACCCTCGACCATCCGTGTTGATCGAGGAGGATGGCCGAGGGGTGTCGTGGATCCGCTGTGATGGCCGCCGAGGGGCTAGACCTCGAGCTGCACCTCGGCCTACCGTCCGCGCAGATTGCGTTCGACCTCGACCTCAACGTCGACCTCTTCCTCTTCTCCGGCCCAAGAGAAGGTTTGTTTGGGTTCGACAGTTGTAGTTGGCCCAAGAGAAGTAATCCAGTCAAAACGAACGTCCCTTTGGGGTCGACGATTAAAGTTGGCCCAAGAGAATAGACCAAAATTTGAGTCAGTACACAAGATCAATTCTTGTTGCAGTCTTCGAACCCGTGATATCATATCACAGCTAGGAATCACGTCAACGGATGTTCAGCAACATACTTATTCAGATATAACAAAGTGTACTACGTATATTGCAGAAATGACAAAGTCTACTCATTCAATCCACGGCCTAGAAAGCCATCCAAGTCCAACACATCCATCCGTTGGGTGGGTGAGCGAGCGGGTACTGGTAGCCGTGTGCGCTACGTGCCGTTCCGTTGCGAAACCCTAGCCACCCTTCATCCTGCATTGCGCGCACCGTATGTATATACATACGGCGTATTGCCAGGTCATTCCACCCCGATACAATCCCCCCGTGCCGCGGCACTCACCACCTACCTAGCTTCCACCTCGAGTAGTAACGGCTGGCGCTAGGGTAGTGTTGTCCATGGAGGAGAATGGCCGAGGGGCGTAGTGGATCCGCGGGGATGGCGGCCGAGGCGCTTGACACTTTTAACATTTGTCTACACGATTAACCTGTCTTTCAACACTTTTGGACTACATGTTACATAGTTTTCGAATACACATGGAATTATTGTTTCACATGATACAAAATATTTAAATAATGTTAACATTTTTTACATTGTTAATTATTTTTTCTAAAATGTCACAAGCATATTTTTGAAGCGCTTGAGCACAGTTTTAAATGTAATGTACATTTTCTTTGAATGCTATGATTTCTTTATTTTGAATTACACGAACATGTTACATTGTATAACATTTTTATAAAGTGTCACGTACATTCTATGTCCATGTGTCAGCTATCGAACCCTTCAAATCATCCATTCTATTTGGGGATCCTGACCGGAGGATACAATAGAAGTGATAAAAAAATGTATTGGGTATCACATCTTCTGATTTCGAGGAGAAATACCTGGGTCAGCCGACACCTGATGGTTGATTGACTAAGGGTAAGCTTCAAAATTTGCAAGTTAAGTTGAGTAAGTGCTTGTTTTCTTTTGATGGGCATCCTACACAGGCTGGCAAAGAAGTTTTGATTAAGTCAGTTGCTGGGTCAATCCCTACCTTTATTATGAGTGTGCTCAAGCTCCCATTTGGTGTTTGTGATGACCTGAACACGTTTGATACTGAACTATAATTGGGGAGCCGAGAAAGGTAAAAGGAAAACTCACTAGTACGCTTGGCATAAGATGACCCTGCCAAAGTCACACGATGGCCTCGGGTTTAGGGATTTTTGAATCTTCAATCAAGCTCTGACAAGCCCGGCGCCGCGGAAGTGGAGACGAAGGGCCCTCGTCTTGTACGAGGGCCCGGCGGCGGCGGCCGGGGACAATGTGCCGGTGCTGCCCGTGGTGACCGAGGGCGTTGCGGTCGCCAGCGTGGAGATGGGGGCTGTCGTCGTCTATGAGGGCCCTGCGGCCGGGGACGACACTATGACCCAAATCGGGGTTTTGGCACCTCCCACTACAGCAGCTGCCGCCCGCGCGACGAGGTCCCATTGCTCCCATGGGCAGGTTGCGGGGCATGCCAGGTGAGGCAGAGGGCCGACATGGTGCGGGCTGGGTGCGCGACCAGCTCTAGAACAAACACCGCCTGCCCAGGGACCTGCCGCTGTGCTACATCAGGGGGAAGGTCCTGTGGCAGTCCGACATGAAAGCGCGGCGCGCCCGCTTCCTCCTCCGGGCCCGCGCATGCGCCCGCCTCGGCGCCTTCCTCTACCCCGTCGAGATCACCGCGTGCGGCTTGAACACCACCGATCCCAAGCCGATTACTATCCCCGGGGTGAGGGCCAGGCCGACGACATACCCGGGCGTGTCCTTCTCCGTCTCAGTCAGCAGCGGGCGCCGGGGTCGTAGCCAGTGCATGTCTGACCACCTGAAGCTGAACTAATTCCACCGCAACGACGCCACCGTCATCACCGGTAAGGGGTACATGAGCTTCATGGTGGACTGCAGCCAAGAGGCTGGCGACGATGTCGAAGTGAGGGCATTCCGGTGGCCGCGTGGGATCCGTCCGTGCCTTCTTATCGCCAAGAAGGACGGCGTCCGCCCCGCCCGAAACTCGTAGAATGTGTAGTTGGATCCTCACGTTGGGATCTTATACTGCATGTCAACTGTGTCTGGCAGATGGTACTGTCCGGTCGGAGTGAGCTATAGCCTACAGCGGTCCCTTGGTCTTTGGTCAAGTTGTTGTATCATAATGATCAGCTAGCTAGCTCTCCTTAATTATGTTGCAAGTACAATTCTGATTATGAATGCAATCTTTCTATAACACTGTACTTACACTGGTAGGTGAGACAGCCTTCAGTTTTACATTCGTAGCAAGGAATGGCGTGCATAATTGTACACGTTTAACATTTTCCGAATACATGTTTTTTAAATACGAGTTGCCTACTTTTTTTCATACACATTTGTATATGTTTTGTATATATCTAAATATTTTTAACACTATTAACATTTGTCAAATACTCCTACATGATTAACATGTTTTTGAGCTTTACTGGAGTACGTGTTAAATATTTTCTTAATACACACTAAATTAACTTTTGAAATGATACATAACATTTTTCAAACTATGTGAACATTTTTTATATCGTATATACATTTTTTAATAAAATGTCACAAAAATATTTTTGAAACGCATGAACATAGTTTTAAATGTAACATACATTTTGTTTGAATGCTATGATTTTTTTTTCTGGATTACACAAACATCCTTTATAAAATGCCACAAACATATTTTTGAAACGCATGAACATAGTCTGGCCTGATCTGCGCATGCTCGGTTCGTCCGAAGGTAGCCTAGCCGTGTTTGCCCAACTACATTGCGAAACCGAAGCCCTAGATACATTGTCCTCCACCGTCCGTCTTGTGCCGCGCCGTATGTATATACTCCCTCCGGTACTTTTTACTCCATGTATGTTGATTTGGGTGAAGTCAAACTTTGCAAAGTTTGACCAAATTTATTTTGAAAAATATCAACACCTACAATATTAAATATATGAACTATGAAACTACATTTCATAACAAATCAAACAATATCGATTTGGCATTGTGAATATTGAAATTTTTGTCTATAAGTTTGGTCAAAGTACAGATACTTTAATTTCGAAGATAACTTATATTCAGACTGAAAAGGACATGACGGGGTACATATATAGTCGTACTGCCAGGTCATTTCCCCCAAAAAGCATTTTCCCCGTGCGACAACTCTTACTAGCTAGCTTCGACCTCAAGAAATGGCGCTAGGGTAGTTTAATGTCGATCGAGGAAGGATGGCCAAGGGGCGGGGATCTGCGGGGACGACGGCCTAGGGGCTTGACCTCGAGCTGCACCTTGGTCTGCCGTCCGTGCGGACCGCGTTCGATCTCGACCTCAACATCGACCTCGTGCTCTTTGCCGGCCCAATCCCGGTGGAGAATCTCGCCCTCGTCGTGTACGAGGGCCCGGTGGCGGTGGGCGGGGCCGACATGCCGGTGCCGCCCGCGGTGACCGAGAGTGTTGCGGCGGACGTGGAGATGTTGGTCATCGTCATCCATGAGGGCCCGGTGGGTGGGGACGGCGCGGTCACCGATGTCGTGGTTTTGGCCACGATGGACGGCAAGCACTTCGAGGCCGGGCAGATCGTTCGGGCCGGCATGGGCGTCCTTCACTGAGGTCGGGGTTTTGGCCACGCTGCACGACGAGCACGTCGAGGCCGAGGAGATCGTCCCGGGCTGCAGCGCCGACTCCGCCGTGCTGGCACTAGGCCACCTTCCCCTCCAGCACGTGCCGCGCCTAGCATGGGGATCCCGTTGCTCCCCTGGGCAAGCCGTGGCGCACACTAGTCAAGGCGGAGGTGGGCCGACATGGTGCGGGCGTGGGTGCGCGACGAGCTCCAGGACAAACACCACCTACGCAGGGACCCGCCACTGAGCTACATCAGGGAGAAGGTCCTGAGCCAGTTGGACATGAACCCGCGGCACACACGCTTTCTCCTCCCGGCTCGCGCACACCCCGCCATCATGCCTCCATGTACGCCGCCGCCGACAGAGCCGAGCGTGTCCTTGTCCGTATACGCGAGAAGCTAGTGGCTAGTCTGACCGGCTGAAGCAGAACAAATTCCACCGCTGCAACTCCACCGTCATCAATGGTAATGGCCGGGGTACATGATGTTCATCGTAGACTGCTGCCTGCAGGCGGGCGATGGCGTCGAGGTGTGGTGTTCCAGTGGCCACCTGGTATCCGTTCGTGTCTTCTGCCCGTGAAGAAGGACGGTGTCTGCCCCACCCGAATATGTAGAGTGTGTAGCCTTCCATCCTATCGCTCATACTGCATGTCAACTGTGTCTGGCAGCTGGTACTCTTGTTGTTGTTACTGTTTTTTCTTGTACGAGGAATTTGTTATTGTATCGTAGTGAGCTAGCCTAGCCGTGGCTTGGTATTAGGTTAAGTTGTTGTATCTTAGTGATCAGATAGGTTAGGTTGCCGACATGAAACTGCCCTACCTAACCTAGCATCGTTACTCGAAGGAAGGGGGTGATCCGCAGGATGGGAGAGGAGCGACATGACTGTCTCGCGGGGTTGTTACATTGTATAACATTAAAAAGTGTTACACACATTTTTTTGAATTTCATGGACATTTTCCAAATGTCACACGCATTTTTGCGAATGGTACATACTTTTTCTAAAAGTTGAGTGGACACATCCGTTGGGTCAGTGTTCGTGCGATAGGATATGGAGGGATAGGATTCGAGGGAAGGGGGAGATCCGTGGGATAGGAGAGGAGTGACGTGACTGCTCGCGGGGTTGTGTGGCCGGATCACTGGCATGGTGGTAGCCGCTTCATTCGTAGGGGATGCCCGGAAGCTGCTTCATCCGTAGCGCATGCCACTGCGTGGACCGAGGGCCGGTTGAGGGGTGCCTGATCCGCGTGGGCTTGCTTTTCGTTTGCATGTAGCCGTGTCACGAAAACCTAAGATACAACATATAACGACCTAGGGCAGGGCTGCATACGGCGCCTCTCGACCATCCATGCCTTCCGCTCGGTATTTATATACAGACCGTATTCCTTTTTCTCTTCAAAAAGCATTTTCCCAAGTCATTTTTCACTCAAGTAGCTCACGGCGCTTAGCTTCTCTTGAGTAACGACACTAGTTAAGGTAGGGCAGTTTCATGTCGAGGATGGTTGAGGGGCGTGGATCCGCGCAGACGCCATCAGGGGGCCTCGACGTCGAGCTGCATTTCGGCATGCCATCTGTGCCGATTGCCCATGACTTCGACCAAAATGTCGACCTCGCAGTGTTCGCCGACCTGATCCTGATGGTGGCTGTCACGATCTTTGCCGGCCCTATCCTAGTGGAGAACGTCGCGGTGGCGGAGGTGGAGGAGGGTAGCGAGAACGTCGCGGTGAATGAGGGCCCGGTGGGTGGGTACGACGCGGTGACCGGGGTGGGGGAGCTCGGGGTTTTGGCGTCGGCCGCACGGATTGAGGTGCAGAGCGATCTCGCCATCGTCGTGTACAAAGGTCCGGTGGATGGACTATCAAACACGAAGCAATCAATCCGTGTATCTCCTATACGATTTCAAACCTCGGCGACACCTAAACTGAATACTAATTGTACAACTCCAATACTAGCATTGCATTTATCACTTCTATTGTAAGTCGCTAATATTGGATCGATATTGTAGTTACACTGGTAGACGAGGCGCCCTTCATTTTTACAATCGTAGCATAGAATGACGTATTCACTGCATAATTTTTGTGTATGTTTAACATTTCTCATATACATGATTTCCTTCAATTTTATGTTTTGCTGCCTACCTTTTTTTCTATACACCTAAAAGGTTTTACACACATTTAACATTTTTCTACATGATTATCAACATATTTGGACTACGCGTTAAACGTTTTTCGAATAGACAGTTGATAACCCACAAGTATAAGGGATCACAATAATTTTCAAGGGTAGGGTATTCAACCCAAATTTATTAATTCGACACAAGGGGAGCCAAAGAATATTCTCAAGTATTAGCAGCTGAGTTGTCAATTCAACCACACCTAAAAGACTTAATATTTGCAGTAAAATATTTAGTAGCAAAGTAGTATGGAAATAAGGGTAACAGTGGCAAAAGTAACAGTAGCAATTTTGTAGCAATCGTAATGGTAACGGAAAAGTAACTAAGCAAAGATTCATATGAAACGAACTCGTAGGCAATGTATCAATGATGGATATTTATGTCGGATGGCATTCATCATGCAACAGTGATAACATAGGGTGACACAGAACTAGCTCCAATTCATCAATATAATGTAGGCATGTATTTCAAATATAGTCATACATGCTGATGGAAAAGAACTTGCATGACATCTTTTGTCCTACCCTCCCATGGCAGTGGGGTCCTATTGGAAACTAAGGGATATTAAGGCCTCCTTTTAATGGAGTACCGGACCAAAGCATTAGCACTTAGTGAATACATGAACTCCTCATACGACGGTCATCACCGGGAGTGGTTCCGACTATTGTCACTCCAGGGTTGCCGGATCATAACACGTAGTAGTTGACTATTGACTTGCAAGATAGGATCAAGAACACAAATATATTCATGAAAACATAATAGATTCAGATCTGAAATCATGGCACTCGGGACCTAGTGACAAGCATTAAGCATAGCAAAGTCATAGCAACATCAATTCTTAGAACATAGTGTACACTAGGGATCAAACCCTAACAAAACTAACTCGATTACATGGTAAATCTCATTCAACCCATCACGGTCCAGCAAGCCTACGATGGGATTACTCACACACGACGGTGAGCATCATGAAATTGGTGATGGAGAATGGTTGATATGACGATGGCGATAGATTCCCCTCTCCGGAGCCTCGAACGGCTCCAGATTTACCCTCCCGATGAAGAATAGGGCTTGGCGGGGGCTCCGTATCGTAAAACGCGATGAATACTTTTCTCTGATTTTTTTTCTCCCCGAACGTGAATATATGGAGTTGGAGTTGAGGTCGGTGGAGGTCCAGAGGGCCCACAAGGTCGGGTGGCGCGCCCCCACCCTTGTGGCCAGGGTGTGGGCCCCCTTCACTTGATTCTTTCGCGAATATTTTTTATTAATTCCAAAACTTATCTCTGTGAAGTTTCAGGTCATTCCGAAAACTTTTTATTCTGCACAAAAATAACACCATGGCAATTCTGCTGAAAACAGCGTCAGTCCGGGTTATTTCTATTCAAATCATGCAAGTTAGAGTCCAAAATAAGGGCAAAAGAGTTTGGAAAAGAATATACGACGGAGATGTATCAACAGTCAATTATTTTTGGAAATGGTACAGAATATTTTTTAACTATGCAACTTTTTTGCATTGTGTAAGTTTTTAAATAATGTTAAACTTGAACATAGATTTAAATAATGTAACTATGCAACTTTTTTGCATTGTGTGCGCTAGGCAAGCAGCACCGGCTCCCATTCCCGCAGGCCTCGGCGTACCGCGGAGAGCACGCACTCGAGCTCATCCACATGGATCTCTGCAGGCCAATCAAGCCAGCGACAACCGGAGGTGATCGGTATTTTCTGTTGGTCGTTGATGATCACTCCCGTTACATGTGGCTGGAGGTGATAAAAACCAAAGACGAGGCATTTTCACGCTTCAAGAAGATCAAGGCTCTCGCCGAGGCAGAGTATAGGCGCCGACTCATGGCGTTCCCGTCCGATTGGGGCGGCGAGTTCAACTCCATTGAATTCTGCCTGCAGCGCAAGAATGAAGGGATCAAGCACTGCACCACCGCGCTATACACGCCGCAGAAAAACAGCATGGTCGAGAGGCGGAACCAGATCGTGATAGAGATGGCGCGGTGCCTGCTCAACAGCATGGTCGTGCCCACCATGTTCTGGGGTGACACTATCAAGACTGCGGTGTACCTGCTCAACCGATCTCCCACGCGCAGCGTCGACAGGCAGACGCCGTACGAAGCGTGGCACAAGAAGAAAACGACGATCCACCATCTACGCATGATTGGGTGCATCGCGCACGTTAAGCGTGTCAGCCCCGGCATCGACAAACTGGCCGGCTGCTTGACGCCGGTGATCTTCCTCGGGTATGCAGAGGGAGCCAAGGCATACAGGGTGTTTGATCCAGCTATAAACAAGGTGCACGTCACACACGATGTCATATTTGAAGAACGGAGGAAGTAGGACTAGACGTTGGCTCCAGGTGCTCCGGCGACCCCAGCGAACAAACACTTTGTGATCGTCTACAGCGACGAGGAAAGCGTCCACGAGCAGTCTCCCTCGTCAAGCTCAGGCGGGTCGCCTCCCTCCTTTGGACACTGACATGTCATGCTGTCATCGCCAGCTCACTCTCCAGTCTCCGACGAGGACAGCTTGGCCACGCCGCCCAGTGACGACTGGGAGCGGCACGACCTCAACCACACACCGCCGCGCTACCGCAAGATGACACACGTGCTCGCTGAGGTGGAAGCGGCGAGGCAAGGCCAGGTAGGGCTCTGTCTCATTGCTGCTGAAGAGCCCGCGAGTGTTGATGAAGCGCTTGAAGAGGCGTGCTGGAGGCGCGCCATGGACGCCGAACTGGCGGCAATCCGTGACAATAGGACATGGGAGCTCGCCGCGCTCCCGCCCGGCCACCGTGCCATATGGCTAAAATGGGTCTTCAAGGTCAAGAGGGACCCCGCCGACAAGATTCTGAAGTACAAGGCGTGCTTCATGGTGAAGATCTATGCGCAGCGGCAAGGCGAGGACTACGATGAGGTGTTCGCGGCGGTGGCCTGCATCGAGACAGTATGGCTGATGCTGCAACTCGCAGCACACCAAGGGTGGTAAGTCCATCACATGGACATCAAGAGTCAGCGTTCTTGGACGGCAATTTGATCGAGGAGGTCTACGTGCAGTTGCACTAGCGGCCGGGTTTTGTCATTGCCAGCGAGGAAGCCAAGGTTCTACGACTTCGGAAGGCTCTCTACGGCCTTAAACAGGCGCCCCTAGTGGTATGCCAAGCTTGACGCGTCACTTGCGTCGCTTGGGTTCGAGCGCAGCCCCCTCAAGCATGCGGTGTACAGGAGGAGCACCGGTGCGGTGACACTGGTCATCGACGTGTGATCTGATCATAACCGGAACCAGCATCGACGACATCACGACGTTCAAGGAGTAGATGCAGAGGATGTTTGACATGAGCGATCTCAGTCGCGTGAGCTATTATCCAAGGATCGAGGTGCGGTAGCAGGATGGAGAGATCGCTCTCTATTAGAGCGCCTACACCCTGCGCCATGAAGATCCTCGATGCAGCCATGATGAGGGGGTGCAAAGCCAGCGACACCCCGATGCAGAACCGGCTGAAGCTGGCCAAGGCTGGCGCTGGCGACGCCGTGGACGCCACACGGTACAGGAGCGACGTCGGCAGTCTACGGTATCTCTGCAACACGGACCTGACATCACCTACGCCGTCGGCATCTTCGACAGGCATCTGGAAGCGCCTGCAGAGCCGCACTAGGCTGCGGTGAAGCAAAACCTCCGCTATGTTATGGGGACCATGGAGTACGATTGCTGCTATAAGTGGGGAGGAAATTCCGTACCGGAGGTGATCGGCTACAGTGACAGCGATCATGCCGGGGACGTTGATGATCGCCGGAGAACGACCGGAGTGGTGTTCTTCCTCAATTCCAGCACGATCATGTGGACATCTCACAAGCAGAAGGTCGTGCCGTCTCGTCTTGCAAGGTTGAGTACATGGCAGCGGAATCCGCAGCATGTCAGGTTGTGTGGCAGTGCAGGCTCCTTAGTGAGCTCACCGGCGACGTGCCAACGACGACGAAGCTGCGCGTCGACAACAAGTCAGCGGTCACGCTCAGCAAAAATCCAGTTCATCATGAAAGAAGTAAGCACATTGACATACGCTATCATTTTATTCTTGAATGCATTGAAGACGGCAAGGTGGATGTCGACCTCATTGGCACTGACAGACAGCTTGCCGACATTCTCACCAGGGCGCTGGGACGAATCATGTTCGTTGAGCTGCGACAGAAGCTCGGCGTCGTGAAGGTGATCTCCCGGCGTAAGGATTAGGGGGTAAATTGTTGAGCTTGTAATCCTTTTGCCCGTTAGGATAGTTTCCTTTTCTTTTCAGTTAGCAACAAAACGGCTCTCTCACGTGTGCATGTACACGCAGAGACCGATCTCATTTTCAGTTAGTAGTTATATGTGCGGCTGTAGTTGGCTCATGGGATGGCATGCAGCGGTAGACTCGGCAGGCACACGCAAGACGCGCGACCTGGGATGCACGTCCGGTAGGCTCGGCGGCGTGGAGGGTTTTTCGTCTCCAGTTGATGGATAAATAACAGAAGAGTTAATGAGAAAAGCTGCAATTAGTGTGTGCAGCACAAAAAACGTCTGAGTCTTCGTCTACCTCTCGCCATTGTCATTGTGAGCTAGAGCTTGCAGGTGATCCCGGTTCCCGACACCCCCTCTAGGCTATAGCTTACTATGTCCGGAGAGTACCATCTGCCAGACACAGTCGACATGCAATATGAAATCCCAGCGAGAGGATCCAACTACACACTCTACGGGTTTTGGGTGGGGCGGACGCCATCGTGCCCGAAAGGGGGTGTCGGGACTCCCTGGTGCTATCGCACCTTTCCGTTCAGTTATATGGATTTAATCTCTTGTGTCACTTTGAAATTGTTCTTCTTATGGGTACGAGTTATGGGGCATTTGCAAGGTACATCTTTTTTTCCGGCGAATTACCAGATATTTTATTCAACAAAGGAACTCCTGGAACAATCAACCTATAAACTGCTAACCAGGAAGTTACAAAGGCGCACACGCACTCTAGAAATAATTTGGCGCACGTTTACCTTAGGAATGACTTAACTTGGCGCGCACGTATATTGTGCGGTCACAATGTGCACACGCAGCCTAGAAATAAGCTGGCGCGCTCTTACCCTAGGAATAACTTGGGGGGCACATATGTGAAACTATCTATACGAGCTATGTTTTATCTTATTAACTGCTTGCTGAATATCTGTTTTGAAAGATTATATTTGTAATTAACTAGTATTTTTCATGACAAACTTGTAAAAGAATTGCCCCTCATAAGTCAGAGCTAAACACTTTTTTGTTAATTAGATTCCAAAGATAAATAAGTTACAATTACATTTCCTACTCCTAGGAAGTTTAGTTATTTTGGTCTATTCTAAAAACCAGATCTAAATAGATCTTGTTGCTCATATCTGCAGAAATATAGTGCATAACTTGTAGTTATGACCTTGTGATAACTTTTACTTTATTAGGAAATCTTGCCTCATTTATCTCTTAGGTACGCCCTCCTTGAAATCATACCATATCTCCAAGAAGGAAGCATGCCCCAGTCATTAGATTGACAGACAGCCGAGCTGCAGGTGGGCAACTCAAAGGCATAGGAAATTTCAGCAAATTCTGTCAATTTCTAAGAGATTGTGTAAAATTATGTAGAACAACTCCATAAAAAATGTCTAAAGGACAAAAATTGTCACCGTGACAAGAAAAAATACGTAAAAAAGGTTCACGGGCATAAATTGTTGCTAAAAAGTAAATTTCATTATTAAATAGCATAAATAAGGCATTTGGTGTTCAGTTCACAAGAACTAGAAACCCCCCTCCCCCCTCCCCCCCCCCACAAATCAGCTATTTTGCACGTAGTTTGAAATAAACTCTACATCTTTCTCTTTTTCCTATAGTTTAACAAATGTGTGAAGAGAGATGGTCTCCCCATGAGAGGGCAGCAATCTTATTGTTCATTTCAATGCACCCATAAATAAAAGTTTGAACAAACTTTTCTAATTGTGACCGAACTTGGGTGGTCGGAGTCCTAAATTTCCATAGTATAGAAAGGGTGACCTCATGCCAAATGGAGTCATCGATGTTTGACGGTCTTGATCTGCTCAATGGATCTTGGTAGCGGGACTGCATCGTGATATCCAATTGGAACTGAATCCGCATTGCTTTCGACAGTTGTGGTAGAGGCGACCGGTATCTTGGGAGGTGCATGAACCATTTCTTATGAACTATTATGCATCGACTCATTGAAAACTGTAGAATTTCTCATGTCCTAATCTTACAAAGTATAGAAAGGAGAAACTCTGGCCTAATGGAATTGTTGATCGTTGATGGTGTTGATCTGCTCGAGAGGTCTTGCAAGCAGGAAGGTGGTGCAATGTGCTGGTGATGCCAAATCCGCATTGCTTTCGGAGAGTCGAAGAATAGGTGATCAGTATCTTTGAAGGTGCAAGAACCATTTTTGGAAACCACATACGGCATTTAGTGGTCAGTTCACAAGGACATATTTTTCTCCCATAGGCCATTTTCTATGCAATTTGAAATAAATTCCAGATCTTTTCACTTTCCTGTAGTTTAACTAATAAATAGAATAGCCTCTTAGCGGGTGTGAACTATATGCATCGACAACAAATTGTGTATTGAGATTTTATTTTCTTGAAAAATGTATTGGGATTTTCCTTTTTGAGCTGATATTGGGAGAATTTGAGACTATGTGTCACGCTCACTTCTAACCTGGTCCTTTGGCCAAAATTGGAAATGGAATGGGAATTCAGGTGAGAAAGCTCTCCCCTTCTGACCGTTCACTCTTTTTTCTGTTAAACATGCAATAATATATTTGGATCCGTAAAAAAGTATCACAAGGACAAAAATAACGTATGAAGTGTCACAGGGACAAGAAAAAACTTGGTTAAAAAAAGTAAATTGCAGTATTAGAATAACATAAATAAGGCATTGGGTGTTCAGTCCACAATGATTTGAAACTATTTTTTTTCTCCTCAGAAGCTATTTTGTATGCAATTTGAAATAAATCCATATATATTTGGTTTCCCTGTAGTCTAACTAATGTGTGAAGAGAGGTAGTCTCGGCAACCTTATCGTTCGGTTCTTTAAACCGATGCATCATAAATCAAAGTTCTAACAAACATTTCTAATGGTGACCCAACTAGGGCGTGGTAAGAGTTTCAGAAAACTAAAACGCTTCTCGAGTGCTAATTAAATCATACATAGTATGGAAAGGAGGACTTCATGCCTGATAGAGTTGTCAATGTTTAACGATGTTGATATGCTTGGCTGGTCTTGGAAGCGGGAGGGCACCATAATGTCCGGTTGGAGCCAAATCTGTGTCGCTTTCGGATAGTTGAGGAAGAAGTGATCGATGTCTTGGGAGGTGCATGAACCATTTTTGGAAACCATATATGGCGTTTGGGTGTTGATATGCTTGACATGTCTTTTTTTTGAACCAAAGACCATAGAACAATCGTTGTACGGTAATTTTCATTCAAAGTTAAGCAAAGTTATGTACATCAAAGGAAAATTAAAATACATGAGGGCCATCTAACCAATACCAGCTCTAGGAATATCCATGATGAATTAAGCTAGGTTATCTGTAATCCATTCTCTGAAAGCCTCTCTGTGTTTCTCTTTGGATCTCCATATTATCTTCTTGAGATCCTCTCGGAGTAGGCTTCTCATAGCTTGAACCGATGGGTTTTGGGCGTTGAAATTTTTTGAGTTCCTCTGCATCCAAATGTGCCAGCATCCCATGGTGATTATGCTCATAGCAAACTGTTTGGGCAAATGATTTAGCAGAAAAGATATTTCATCGAAGGCATTGGTGCCTCTCTCCTTGGTAGGAACAATTGAATCCCAACATGCCAAAGCAAAGGGACAGTCCCAGAAGAGATGTAAACTTGTTTCCTCACAAGAGTATCTGCATATCTCACAATTATAACTGGGCAGATGGAAATTCTTCCTGAATAGGAGATTCCTGACATTTACTCTGTCATGCAAGATCAACCAGACAGAAATCTTATACCTCAGCATTGCAGCACTTCTCCAAATATTCTTGAAAAGTGGTGAGGCTAACTCTTTTGTTTGCAGATGGTTATACATTTCGATAGAAGAATATCCATCTTTATGCTTATTCCAAGAGAAGCCCCATGTGTCAAGTGAGTTGCTAAGCTGAGTAGCTTGCATGAGAGAAGTTACTTCCTGAAATTGTTGATGAGCCTGAATAGATAGAGGAGTGAAGAAATGTTCAGAAAGGTCCTCCAAGCCTTTGATTGTCTGGACTGAAATTTGCTCTTGCTTTCTGAAAGAGAACAACTCTGGGAATTTATCCTTAAGAATGCCCTGGTTCCAGTTATCAGTCCAAAATCTAACAGTGTTCCCAGAGCCTATTTTAGGAACAGCTGCCTGTCTGAATTCAGGGACAAGCTTGAGAGTACTTTTCCACCAAAAGGATCCTTGTGGTGTAGTGGTAAGCATTCTGTCAGGATAATAAGCCTCCCAGATCAAGTTGACCCAAGGAATGTCCTGCTGATTGAGGAATTTGTGAATATGCTTCGTGAGCAAACATTTGTTGTGACTAGCAATATGAAGTACACCAAGTCCTCCTCTGTCTTTTGGCTGATGCTACCTCTTGAGCATGCGTTGGTTTTCCCTTGAAGAGGAAAGGGTGATGCAGCAAAGTAGCGTAAGTATTTCCCTCAGTTTTTGAGAACCAAGGTATCAATCTAGTAGGAGGCTACACGCAAGTCCCTCGTACCTACACAAACAAATAAAAACCTTGCAACCAACGCGATAAAGGGGTTGTCAATCCCTTCACGACCACTTGCAAAAGTGAGATCTGATAGAGATGATAAGATAATATTTTTGGTATTTTTATGATAAAGATTAAAAGTAAAGATTGCAAAATAAATGGCAACAGAAATAGCTAGTTGACGGAAGATTAATATGATGGAAAATAGACCCGGTGGCCATATGTTTCACTAGTGGCTTCTCTCAAGATAGCATAAGTATTACGGTGGGTGAACAAATTACTGTCGAGCAATTGATAGAAAAGTGCATAGTTATGAGAATATCTAGGCATGATTATGTATATAGGCATCACGTCCGCGACAAGTAGACCGAAACGATTCTGCATCTACTACAATTACTCCAGACGTCGGCCGCTATCCAGCATGCATCTAGAGTATTAAGTTCATAAGAACAGAGTAACGCATTAGGCAAGATGACATGATGCAGAGGGAAAAACTCAAGCAATATGATATAAACCCCATGTTTTTATCCTCGATGGCAACAATACAATACGTGTCATTTCCCCTTCTGTCACTGGGATCAAGCAACACAAGATTGAACCCAGCTAAGCACTTCTCCCATTGCAATAAAGATCAATCTAGTAGGCCAAACCAAACTGATAATTCGAAGAGACTTGCAAAGATAACCAATCATACATAAAAGAATTCAGAGGAAATTCAAATTTTGTTCATAGATAATCTTGATCATAAACCCACAATTCATTGGATCTCGACAAACACACCGCAAAAAGAGTTACATCGAATAGATCTCCAAGAAGATCGAGGAGAACTTTGTATTGAGATCCAAAGAGAGAGAAGAAGCCATCTAGCTAATAACTATGGACCCGAAGGTCTGAGGTAAACTACTCACACATCATCGGAGAGGCTATATATGGTGTTGATGTAGAAGCCCTCCGTGATCGATTCCCCCTCCGGCAGAGCGCTGGAAAAGGCCCCAAGATGGGATCTCACGGGTACAGATGGTTGCGGCAGTGGAAATAGGGTTTCGTGATGCTCCTGGTTAGTTTCGGGGTATGTGGGTATATATAGGAGGAAGAAGTAGGTCGGTGGAGCTGCAAGCGGCCCACGAGGGTGGGGGGCGCGCCCAGGGGTGCAGGCGCGCCTCCCTGCCTCGTGGCCTCCTTGATTGTTTCTTGACGTCCACTCCAAGTCCTCTGGATCACGTTTGTTCCAAAAATAACTCTCCCGAAGGTTTCATTCCGTTTGGACTCCGTTTGATATTCCTTTTCTGCGAAACAGAAATAGGCAAAAAAACAGCAATTTGCACTAGGCCTTGGGTTAGTAGGTTAGTCCCAAAAATAATATAAAAGTGTATAATAAAGCCCATTAAACATCCAAAACAGATAATATAATAGCATGGAACAATAAAAAATTATAGATACGTTGGAGAGGTATCAGCTGACAAACTTTGTCCCATTCAATCAGAACAGTGCCTCTGTCTTCCATCCCATATTTCATCCAAAAGAAATGCTTGAGATATTTTTGAATTTGTTGAAAGACACCAGCTGGTAGTGGAAGTGTGCACATGAAGAAAATGGGCAAACTGCAGAACACAGATTTAACCAGAACCAATTTATCTCCATATGACAGCAGGGAGGAACAACCAGCAAGCCTTCTTTCAATTCTCTTCATGATGGGCATAAAATGTTCAATCTTTGGTTTGGAGAGACACAAAGGTAGTCCCAAATATGTGAAAGGGAAGGATCCAACTTTGCAACCCATAATGTGAGCTAACTCCAGCATTTTATCATTCGCAGTATTGATGGGAACAATAACAGATTTTTCTAAATTGACTCTCAGCCCAGTGCAAGTACTGAAGTACATGAGCAAGTTTTTGAGCCGGTGGAGCTGTGCAGCATTGGCTTGCATGACTAGGACAGTATCATCGGCATACTGAATTATAGGAAAATCTTGAGCATTATTAGTATGCAGAGGTGCAGAGATCAGACCATTCTTCATAGCTTCATTTAGAATAGTTTGAAGCAGGTCAGCAGCAATGACAAACAGTAAGGGTGAGAGAGGATCTCCTTGTTTGACCCCTCTTTTACAGAGGAATTGCTTTCCAGGTACCCCATTCAGCAGCACTGAGGATAACCCAGATGAGAAAATCATATCCATCCACATACTCCACCTAGGCCCAAATCCTCTAGAAATGAGCAGATTCTTGAGAGCTTCATGCTCAATCATGTCAAAAGCTTTCTCAAAATCTAGTTTGAGAATAATCAAATCCTGCCCTGATTGATGACATTGATGGATGAATTCATATGACCAGGCCAAACGATCATGGATTGATCTCTTTTTCAGGAACCCATATGTCGGTGTACAAAAGTAGGGGCGCTCTTTTTGACACCTTTACTTGTGCACGGATAGTCGGAGCCGCGCCCACGGCCACACTAAGCAGAGCAGGGGAGGGAAGCCGGAGAGAAGCCATAGGAACAAGACGGTCAGAGGCAACGCCAAGGCCAGAAACACAAGACAACAAAGGGGCGAGGTGGAGACCCCCGGCAAGCGCCCTTGCCGGGGCGGCCTCCGCGGCCCCTGCAAGAACCTTGCCGGGGCAACTTGCCCAAACACCAACAGAGCGAGCCGCCCTTGAGTCCACAGGTTCCAACCCAACCAACTACGATTGGACTAGGGCTCGGGAGGCACCTCTGTGGTGGCATGCAGATCTTTGTCAAGACCATAGATATATGAGACCAGATGAGGACCAGAAGACGGCGACCGTCGGCGGGATCCTTGCCGAGGAAAGCCACGAGACCCCCCGGCAAGATCCTTGCCGAGGACGACTGCGCGCCATGGCAGGACCCTTGCCCGGCCCCCGGCAAGGCCCTTGCCGAGGACATCAGCGGGGCCACTGCCAGGCCCGCACCAGCCAAGTTTCCACCGCCATTAGCATGCAGCTGCCAGCCCGACCAACCGGGCAGGCACTTGCGTGACAACATGCAGCTTCCAGGCCAGATTAGCAAGCGCCTGCATGGCGGCATGCAGATCTTCGTGAAGACCCTACCACCGCGCCACCTCAGCTGCCTGCCTGCCTACAAGGCGCCGCATGCATCGCTGGCCAGGGCGCGTGTCGAAGCGAAGAGGAGCGGCGACGGACGGGACGGGCCTCGCTCCCGTCCCCGATAAAGCTAGGGGACACCTAAGCGACGCATTAAATGTGTCTTGTCTTGTAATACGGGCGATAAGCTCATAGTACTGTAGGCCTTTCCACCTCCTGTGTGCCACTGTGGCAGCCCCTTTCGACTATAAAAGGAGGCCCATGGCGTACTGGAGGAGGATTCGGCTATTTGGAACTACACAGCCACCATAGCTAGTTCGAGAGCTCAAGAACACTCAATACATCCACCAAAGCAGGACTAGGGTTTTACACATCCTCGCGGCCCGAACCTGGGTAAACGATCCTTGTGCTGACTGTTAATCCTGCTCTTCTCACAACCCCGCGCCCCGGCAACCGTAGTAGGGATTCTTGTGATCCCATAGGTGTTGTTTCCCACCGACATCTTTGGCGCGCCAGGCAGGGGGCGCAATTGTGAGAATCTGGTCTAGTAGTTAGCCTAGCAGTTCTTCATCGCCATGGCTCCCAAGAAGAAGACGATCACAGCGATCGACGCGTCGGGAGCCGAGCGGCCCGTGCCAGTGCGGACGAGCAACGGGCCGGTCGCGGACAGAACCCGAGCCGCGGCTCGCGGGCACCAGCATCGCCCCGGCGGTCAGATCCTGGCGAGCGGCATCGTTCGTGCGCCAGAGACGAGCCGCACGCCGCCAGGTCGAAGGACAGGGCTGGGCCCCTCGCAGGCGGCACGGGGCCCTCCAGGGGCATCGCTGTACCCCCTTTGGGCGGTGCAGCGACCTCCAAGACGCCAACCCCGGCGACCACAGCGCACTCTTCCCATGGTGTGCGCGACGAGCAGCGTCACCACACCGGTGACCCTGGACACCGCCATGGGAAGAGCCCTGTGCTTCATCCACGGGACGAAGGAGTTCAGCATGCCCGCCGAAGTGCTGACGAAAATGGCACGCAGCCGCTGGGCCGTGATAGAGCTCCTTCTAACGTG
The DNA here is from genome assembly GCF_018294505.1 of Triticum aestivum. Taxonomy (NCBI): domain Eukaryota; kingdom Viridiplantae; phylum Streptophyta; class Magnoliopsida; order Poales; family Poaceae; genus Triticum; species Triticum aestivum. The sequence continues at coordinate 495,140,711 of NC_057808.1, read as the reverse complement.
GTTGGAAGTCGAAGCGTGCCACGGTCCACGCAGCTGTCGCCACCCACGCCAGCAGAAGCTTTGGCGCGTGCGGAGCTGCTCCTCGACTTCCCTCCTGCTGCGGAGAAGCTCGACGAGTGGAGGGTCACCATCCGGAGCCTCGTCGTCGTCGCCAACAAAGATGATCCGTGATCGGCGGGGCCCTCGGGCCAGCGCTCCACCGAGCCACCACATGCCAGCGCCGGGAGGACCGGGGGTGCTGGGGTCACGGTGCACTCTCCTCCTCCTCGCCAGCCACCGTGGGTGTCGGCCCGTCGTGACGACGCTTGTGATAACATCTCTATAGCGTCGTCCGACCCGCGGACCCACCGCGACCAGCGCCAAGTTCTTCGAATGAGCTCCCGAAGATGCTCGAACCACTATCGAGCACCGGTGTGATACACGCCACCAGTCGGACAAGCGAGCGGGACCCGCTATGAACCACCCAGCACCGGGGTGCTCCGGCGGCCTACCTTACGAGGTGGGCTGCCCAGCCTTTACCCGTGAGCTGCGGCAGTTCCAGTGGCCGTCCCACCGCACGTTCAAGCCTGACGTCTGCGAGAAGTACACTGGCAAGACCCATCCGTCAGAGTTCCTTAGCATCTACACCATCGCGATGCAGGCTGCCGGAGCTCGCGACGACAAGGTGCTTGCCAATTACTTCCCATTGGCACTGAAGGCCAATGTCATGTCTTGGTTGATGCACTTGCCGGCGGATTCCATTTTTCTTGGTCGGATCTGTGCCATGAGTTCGTTGGCACCTTCACTGGAGGCCACCAAGCTCATGGCTAGGCCAGTGATTTGCATATCATTCCCCAGAAGGAAGGGGAAAACCTGCGCAAGTACATCCAGAGATTCAGCCGGGTGCAGTACAACATCCCCGACGTTCATCCCGCCGCCGTGATCAGCGCGTTCCATCAGGACATGCGCAACTGCAAGATGCGCGAAGAGCTGGCGATGACCAAGGTTAATGATGTGGCCGAACTCTATGTTCTGGCAGATAGGTGCGCCCGGGCTGAAGAGGGAAGGAAGTACCCCGGCGAGGACGCCGGCGCGAAAACCGACTCTACTGATGAAGACACCGCCGCCCCGACGAAGAAGGGCCGGCGTCGCAACAGGAAACACAAGGGCAAGGCCGTGCTTGCCGTCGAGGGATCCGACAGCACCGGCACCGCCAAGAAGGCCAAGGGAGACGACCCCGGCAAAGAAATCGCCGGGTGCGCCACTTGCCGGGCCTTGGCGGCTGCCGACAAGCCAGGGGGCTCTGACAAGCAGTACTTCAAGATCCACCGCACCATGGGCCACGACCTCTAGAACTGCTTGGCTGAGAAGCAAAAGGCCGATTATGAGAGGCGGGACAAGGAGAAGGGTCAGGACGGTGCCGAGGGATCCGGCAAGAAGCGTGGCGGCCAAGGAGGCCGCCGCGGCAAGGACAACCAGCAAGAGAGGCCCGCCCGAGGCCGTGACAAGAAGCAAGAAGACGATGATCATGACGAGGACGACGAGTCCGGCGAGCAAGAGTTCCAGAAGGCTACGGAGGCCATGTGCGTCGATGGTGGCGCCTCGCTGCATACTTCTCACCGCCAGCTAAAGCAGTGGGCGCGTGAGATTATAGCAACGGAGCCGTCGTTCGACGCTCAGAAGCCGTTGAAGTGGTCCAGCATGCCCCTCATCTTTGACGCCGAGGACCACCCTGACCGCACAACCGCGGTCGGGTGTTTGCCATTGTTGGTCTCGCCAACGATACACAACCTCAAGGTGAACAAGATGTTGGTCGACGGCGGGGCCGGCCTGAACTTGATCTCCCCCGTCGTGATGAAAAGGCTGCAAATTCCTGATGGAGACCTCGAGGAAATGGGCACGTTGCAAGGGGTCAATCCGGGGAGGAGCCAGCCGAAGGGGAAGGTCACACTGCCCATGATGTTTGGAGGAGAGTTGAACTACAGGACGGAGAGAATCGTTTTCGATGTGGCCGAGATCCCCTTGCCCTACAATCGGATCCTCGGCCGCCCGGCACTAGCCAAGTTCATGGCGGCGTCGCACTATGCCTACAACATGCTGAAGATGCCCGGGCCGTTGACCATCATCTCCGTCCCCTCCGACAAGAAGGACGCGCTGATTTGCGCCGACCAACTCTACCAGGAAGGAGTTGCAGCAGCTGCCGCCAAGGCACTTGCTCCTGCCGCTGAAGCCCCGGGAGGGAAGAAGAAGCCCGGCAAGACCTCTCGCACCCACTCCGGCAAACGCACCTCTTCGGAGTGTTGTGCTACCGTCGAGGACGTGCCAGAGAGCTCCACCGGGCAGAGCAAGAAATCCAGAGTTGAGCCACCGCAGACCAAGAAGGTGTCCGTTAGGGAGGATGGCACGGGAGGGGCTTTCACCATAAGCTCCACCCTCAAAAGCAAATAGGAAGGCGCGCTCGTCACCTTCCTGTGGGCAAATGTCGACGTGTTTGCATGGCAAGCATCCGACATCCCCGGTGTTCCTAGGGAGGTGATTGAGCACCACCTAGCTGTCTGTCCTCATGCGCGGCCCGTCAAGCAGAAGGTCAGGAAGCAGGCTCTGGACAGGCAGGAGTTCATCACAGAGGAGATTAGGAAGTTGGAAGCGACAGGTTTGGTGAGAGGAGTGCTCCATCCGACGTGGTTGGCCAATCTGGTGGTGGTGCGCAAGGCAAATGGGAAGTGGAGGCTGTGTATGGACTACACAGATATCAATAAGGCTTGTCCCAAGGACCCCTTCCCGTTGCCGCGCATCGACCAGATTGTTGACTCCACGGCAGGGTGTGATCTGTTGTCATTCCTCGACACCTACTCAGGCTACCACCAGATCTTCATGACAAGAGAAGATGAAAAGAAGACAGAGATCAGGAAGTTGGAAGCGGCAGGTTTAGTGAGAGGAGTGCTCCATCCGACGTGGTTGGCCAATCCGGTGGTGGTGCGCAAGGTAAATGGGAAGTGGAGGCTGTGTATTGACTACACAAATATCAATAAGGCTTGTCCCAAGGAACCCTTCCCGTTGCCGCACATCGAGCAGATTGTCGACTCCACGGCCGGGTGTGATCTGTTGTCATTCTTCGATGCCTACTCAGGCTACCACCAGATCTTCATGACAAGAGAAGATGAAGAGAAGACATCATTCATCACCCCAAGTGGTACATATTGCTTTTTACGGATGCCTTTCGGGTTGAAGAGTGCTGGCTCGACGTTTGCAAGAGCGGTCCAAATTGGTTTTGAACCCCAGCTCCATAGAAATATGGAAGCATACATGGATGACATAGTGGTCAAAACCAAGGACGGGGCAACTCTTGTACAAGACCTGGAAGAGACGTTTGCCAACCTGCGCAAGATCAACCTCAAGTTGAACCCTGAGAAGTGTGTCTTCGGCGTTCCGTACAACAAGCTTCTCGGGTTCTTTGTGTCGCAGCGCGGGATCGAGGCAAACCCAGACAAAATCAAGGCTGTTGAACAGATTGAGGCGCCCAAGCGGATCAAGGATATGTGTCGGCTCGCTGGCTGCGTTGCCGCCATGAGCCGATCATCTCCAAGTCTGCCGAGTGCGCCCTCCCCTTTTTCAAAATCTTGAAGAAGGCAAGCCCAATGGAGTGGACCCCAGAAGCCGAGGCGGCGTTGCAGGATCTGAAGAAATACTTTTCCTCCACGCCAATACTGGTTGCGCCTAAACACTACAAAAAAATACACTTCCGTGATGATACGTGTTTGTCACAGTAGGTCGCGTTTTTTGTCATGCATGTACATCCATGACGATTTTATGACAGAATCAAGATAGTCATACCTGTGCTGTCGTAGAAGTGTTCCATGACATTACCAAAATTATCATCACGGAAGTGTCCACTTCCATGACGATAAATCGCGCGTCACAGAAGTGCTTTCGTCAAGGGTGACCGACACGTGGCATCCACCATAACGGAACGCCGTCAAGCTATCGGGTCAGGTTTTGGATCCGATAACCCGTTAACAGCCTCGACCAATGGGAAATTTCCACGTGTAAAATTCTTATTGGCCGGACGAAACACGTGTCAGTTCGTCAGTGGGTCAGATAGGCGCCTATGATATGTCGACACGTGCCACGGCCCACCACTGGCCCATTTAGCTTACAAAGCCGGCCCGTTTGACTTGGTCAAAACTTAACGGGCTGGCCCATGAAAAGCCTGTTAACGGTCTCTTCGCAAATAGCCCATTTTACGGCCCGTTAACTCACGACCCGTTAGGCCCTAAAGGAAATCGGCCCAACAACGTCATGTGGGCCATCGAACATAACACCAGCCCATTTCACTTTCGGCCCATGTATGGCCCACGACGTCTTTTGGCCCATACGAGGACTTTGTATCTTTTGGCCCTTTACTGGCCCACGGTGACTCTAGCCCATAATGAACAGTAATTTTCTTTATACCCGTTAACGGCCCGTGATTTACATGGGCCGTTTCGAGCCCGTGTTAGCTTTCGGCCTATTGACGGCCCATACATTCTTGGGCTCCTTTTCGGCCCTCGATTACTTCCGGCCCGTTACTAGCCTGTTCCCCTAATGGGCCAAATTCGGCCCATGGCAAGAGTCGGCCCGTTACTGGCCTGTTCCCCTAATGCGCCAAATTCGGCCCATGGCAAGAGTCAGCCCGTTACTGGCCTGTTACTGCAATGGGCCAAATTCGGCCCATGGAAAGAGTCGGCCCGTTTCTGGCCTGTTAACCCATTGCGCCGTTTCCGGCCCGTCCTATATTCTGGCCCATTAACGACCCGTCATGCCTGTGACAGAATTAAGCCTTTGCTGTCCTACGGCCTATTAACGACTTGTTACCGTGCTGGGCCAATACCAATTACGCCCGATTACGGCCCATGTAGACCCATTTATCCGACGGCCCGAGGCCCACCGATTACAGGCCCATTTATCGACGGCCCGTAGGAGACCCATGGATCCTACGGCCCGTATATGGCCCATGGTAGTTGCGGCCACTAGCAAACCAGGGAAAAAGAAGACTAGGAAATAAATAAGGCCGAAACTTACGCTAGGCTATTAAGGCGATTGCACAGATTACATCCACTCGGCATCAAAGATCGCCACCAGTGCAAATATAGGGAACACCCTACACTATACAAAAATGGCTTGCTGTTTTCTTCAGCCGGTGGCTGCACGTTAAGAATAAATTTTGTGTCGCACCAAAACAAACTACAACTATATAACAAAAGGAAGGTTGGCATAAAACTTAACAGTCTAGCAGATAAATGCACCACCAGAAGTTCAGAAGCTCGGTTCATTTGACCTGACTGTTACGTTTTCATGTTGTCTTGTCCGATGGAGCACCATAACCCTCGCCTTCATTTCCCCTAGGCTCCTGAACAACATAGCAAATGTCTGATAGTCTGGTTTCAAAACCATGCATATCTTGACGACATTGAGCAATGTTTCTCCTTGTTTCACAAAGGGTCTCTGTTAGGGAATGGACTTGTGTTTGGAGCGCAGATACAACATTTCTTTGAGCTTGTATATCTTGATCATGAGGCAGTTTGGACGATATTGCCTTAACAACCAACCCAGTATTACGCAGGAACGTGCTTTTGGCACTGTTAGTGGACAGGTACTGACCCACTGCAGCAAGAGCTGACATTGCGGTTATAGTTGCCTCGCCACCTTCAGAAGGTGGCGGTTCCACCATTTTTTCCATAGCTCGCTGAAAAGTTGAGGTTTTACATTAGTAGTACCAGAAAATAAGATATTAAGGAGGCAGCAAAACCAAACAAAATAGCTTTGGTCTATATACAGAACTTATTCTGGTAAACCCATGTAAAATATTAGTTGTATTTTATTGCAAAGTACATAATAAAACCAGGTTCCAAACATATGACCATGTACCATCGCTAATGTATTGTCTATTTCTTCACATTGTATTGAGGGCTAAGGATAAAGAGACGAAGTTTATAATACGGTAAGCATAGTATGACATCATTCATTTCACAAAACAAATGAGAACAGACAAACATGCAATTGTAACGTTGTGTGGGCAAGTCCAGCATGGAACTAGATTACGGGTCAAGATCAAAGGAACATCACTCCTCTCTTTTAAACCTTGTAAGGTCCAATGATACTCTAAGACAATTGTGTATAAAATTGAAAAGAATAATAGACATTGGCTGCAAACCATGCAGTTCAAGGCACAAGTCAGAGTAAGTAGTTGTTAAAAGGCATGAGGATTAAGGACTTACAACAGTGGCTTTGACTGGTGTAGTCATGCCCTTCTTCTTGCTGGTGTGACAGTCCTTGAAGATTTCCACAACATTTGGTTCAGGTACTTTTTGGTCCTTGCGGGCTTTCCTCTGCATTTTGAACAAGTCAATATAGATCTGATAATATGGTACAGCGAAAAGAGTGAAACAGCAGCTAATTACAAGAGCCTCGCAGTGTGCAATATAGCTATGAGATCCTGTCGTCTGTTGGAATTTCACTTTCGTACGGTTGGCCTTGTTCTTTGAACAGTTCACCTACAAGAAGATAGATTTGTGTGGCACATGCGTAAATAGGACTTCAACATGTGATCTGATCACATATATATAATGTACCTGATACTTCGGATCAGACCAGTGTTTAACAAGGCCCCTCCAGTCTTCATCCGATATATTTTCCACTGGAGATGTTTGCGAAAGTTCACTGTTAGCCTTGCCTTCAAAGTGAGTTTTCCTCAAGTTATACCGATACTTTCGCAGAGCAGACTTGAAAACATGGGTGCAAGCTTGTCTGGTTGCATCATCTTGGCTATCCAACTTGAACCTCATCTATTGAAAATTATGGGAGTCTCATTATCAGCAACCTAGAAAGTATGGGACAGAGCAAGACGATATTACTAGTTTCCATACATAACCATACTTACAGATAAATGGTCGAGGAAGGTGTTGAACTGGGTTTCGTCTTTGTCATTCCTGTACTGAATCCTTGTTGGGAGGATACATACATGACACCTAACGGCAACCGCTGCCTCTGATACTAACTTGGCTGACTCTGTAGCATCACGTGGCCTTTTTAAACCTGCCTCAAAACGGATCTCCATTCTTCCTCCTCTAGATTTAGTTAACCTATCGAGCATTATCCCTGATGTTTGTTTCCTCTTGCGCCTAGGTGCTAGTCCAACAACGAACATAGGAAGTGTTAGTGTACATCAAACTGTGAGACTACATATAAAGAAGCATGCAACTGTAACTTGACTCCAGCAACTACCTTCTTGCTATTGAAGCTCACAAGGTTCATCTGATATTGCCAACTCGTCTTCTGTCAAGAGTGCTTGGGAAGTAGTGTCAGGTGGCACGGGAGCTTGGAAACGTGCTGCTAGCTCAGTTGACGCACGAGTAAGTCGTGCAGCTGGTAGTACTGTGGTAGGTGTTGCAAGAACTAGGGCTGTCTCTGCTTGTTTGGTGGCAGCTATTTGTTTCTGTTTGGCTTTTTTGCAACTCGTGTAGCATGGGATGCTGTGTTTGTAGAATTTTCCGCTGGACTTTGACCTTCTATTGCACCATCAGTACCAGCAGAATCTGCAGGATTCATCCGCTTCTCATTCCCTGCCATTCCGTGTTTCTTCCTCTTTCTTTGTGCCATGTTAAGTCAAGCCGACAAGAAAAACGAATAACAATTTAGTTCTTTAGAACAAATTGATGCGTGATGCAGATGAACTGAACTTTGATGTTAGACAACCACATGATAGGAGGATGTAATATATATGAAAAACAGGACGGAATAGATAACTAGAACTATGATGTGTAAACTAAGAAGAAGACATTTCACCAAATTAGAAGCAATGCAATGGAAGGTAGACACCATATGAAAGATGCTACAAATATCGCTCTGCCAAGTTAACAGTGTCTCATCATAAATGGCGTTTAAACAAATGTGAAGCAGTACAAGAAATAAATCATATGCAAGATGCAAACAACATCACACTACCATGTTAGAGGTCTCTCGTCATTAGTGCCATTGCATATTCACAGCATTGCATATTCACAGCTTATGATGTGTAAACTAAGGAGAAGGCATTTCAACAAATTAGAAGCAATGAAAGCTAGACACCATATGAAAGATGCAACGAATATCACTCTACCAAGTTAAAACTGTCTCGTCATAAGTGCCATTTCAACAAATTAGTAGTACAAGCCAGAAAAGAATGTGAGATGTAACCTATATCACACTCCGAAGTCAAACGTGTCTTATGATAAGTGATCGTTGCAGGTTACACAACAGTAGTAATTTGATGTAAGAACATGGTGTGATAGACAGATATTGTATGTTCTAGAAACAGGAACACGTGTCTTATTCAAGTATAATGTGTAAAGTAAGCAGATGGAATTCAACAAAATTAGAAGCAATACAAGCTAGACATCACACATAACATGCAACCACATATAACAGTGCCAAGTTAGAGGGAGCACCGGTGATGCTGCACTAGGGGAGACGTGCTCATCATAAACACAGCTTTGTTTGAGTGTCTATGCATGTGTTATCTTGGAAATCATCTTGGGGGTGTGGAGGAGTAGAAACTGTAGAGGCCCTCCGTTCGGAAGGAGCACCTTTATCCGCTGCCTTGCTAACTTCCTTCCGCTTTATTGATTTTGAATTGTCAAGTAAAACCGACAAGAAAAAACAATAAAATTCTCTCTTCAGAACTCATTCATGCATGATACCGACAATCGCTACTTTGATGTAAGGCAAACACATGATACCAGGATGGAATATGTACGAAAAACAGGACGGCATGGCATGTTCACAACTGTTTGTGTAAACTAAGCAGAAACCATTGCAGCAAATAAGAAGCAATGCAAGCTAGACACCACATGAAAGATGCAACCAATATGACTCTGCCAAGTTAAAAGCGTCCCATCATAAATGGAATTTCAACAAATTAGAAGCAGCGCACGCTATAAATCATATGAAAGATGCAACTAATATCGCACTGCATATACTAAAGGTGTCTCGTCATGTTGATTGATGCGGGATACAAAAAAAACAATAGTTTTATGTAAGGACATGCTTAATAGACAGATGTACTATGTACTAAATACAGGAAGGCATGTCACATTAACAGGTATAATGTATAAGCTAAGCAGACTAGCACATGCAGTTTAACCAGATTGGAAGAATTACAATCTAGACACCATATGCAACATGCAACCACATATCACGCTGCCAAGTTAGAGCAAGCACCTGCGATGCTAGTGTAGGGGAAATGCTGTAATCAACTACAGAGCTACGTTCACTATCTTCATCTAGCATTTCTATTTCTTGAGAATCATGTCGGGAGGCTGACGCTGCATTCTTTAAATGAGGAGTAGTCCCCTTGCCTGCCTACCTCGTCATAAGTGATTGATGAGGGATACACAAGAACATTAGTTTGATGTAAGAACTTGGTTAATACACAGATGACTAGTATGTACCAAAAACAGAAAGGTATGTCATATTCAAAGGTATAATGTGTAAGGTAAGCAGATGCAATTTAACCAAATTGGAAGCAACACAAGCTAGACATCCGGCTGGAGTGGTGAGCATGATCATCTAGGACCTGAGAGCCTGGTGGGAGGCGGGCTGCTTCGCCACCATCGCAGCTTTTTAGTCGGCTTCCAGGTGATGCCTATCTTTGCTGGGCTTGTCATTGGCTCGGCCAGTGCCCTGACTAGCTATTTGTCTTCTGGTGCTCACGGGATGGTGGTTCATGTAAAAAAATATCTTTCCTTATCTTACCGACTTTGGCCTTTCGAATACAAGCTAGACACCATATGGAACATGCAACCACATATGACACCGTGAAGTTAAAGCAAGCACCTGGGATGGTGGTTCATTGCGAGCAAGGTCATCAACTCCAGAGCTACGTTTACCGTCTCCATCTGCTGACACTGCACCCTTTATAGCGCTGTAACGTGTCTTGCCTACCCGCATACGAAGCTGGAGCGACTTCTCTCTTTTCTTTTTGGCTTCTCTCATGGCAGCAGAGTCTGAAATACCCTTGCATAAAAACACAATAGTGAGAGTAAGCGTGAAGTGTGTGCAGAACTAGTGCACTGTAATAGTAGCAGATAGCAGGTGGCTGAAAAATAAATGACAGGAGACATATGATAGCTCTACAACATTGCATGGCAAACAAAATTAGATTCTACTCCGTATGATTTTGTAATATATGAGCACAGGAAATGCAGGTACTCCTCCAGCACACCACCACATGTGGTCATATCTAAGATAACAGTCGACTGAAAATAAATAGGTCAGTCGATTTTTTTAATGAACCGTCCGATCTATAAGGAACGGGCAGATGGACTTCATCTACCTCACGCCAGTCACTGTTGACGATCTTTCTCGAACCGCCAGCGACCACCGGCCCAGACTCCTGCCTCCGCCGCCCCGCCCTCCCATCGACCTCACACCACCGCCGTGCTTGGCAGCGCCCCCAGGCCATCCCTTTAATCCCGGCCGACCTCCAGATCGGGCGCCAGTAGCTCTAGGCCGCACACGCCCCTAAGATAAACACCAAGGTGCTGCTTCCCCGGCGTAATAGGCGTACTAGCGCCTGTTACGCCGGGGAATGCTTCCATTAATTAGGAATCAACTGGCCAGAAATTGAAATTCAGGGGGGCGACGGACCTCTAGCTAAGGTGAAATAGTATATGAGGAGAAACCTTGTGCATCGCGAGTTACTAGGAACATCTAGTATCAAGAAGAAGCGGTCAACTAGTGTCTTCTGTCGGATGAATACCGTGCAACTAGAGACGTAAGATTTGCACGAATAAGGGAAGAGGAGTACCTTTTTCGGTTGCCGGTGTGGTCACCTCCACATGTCGCGCCGATCTTCTTCTTTTTACCGGGGAAACCGATGTTCTGGAGGGTGCAGTCTTCGACGAACCCATGGCCAAATTGTTGACTGTGTTGCCGTGGCCGTATGTTGGCGGAGGGGAAGCAGATCCGAGGCGGCAAAGGATGGCGTAGCAGGAACAGCTCCGGTGCGGTGTAGGGTGGCGAAGTTGGAGCGGCAGCGGTGAGGCGCAGGACGGCGTGGTTGAACTGGCTCGGGTACGGACGGCTCGGCCTCGGCTTCAACTACTAGCTGTGGAGGGCATTGCGGTTGAGGTTGCGGTGGACGACGACGTCGGGGTATCGGCTCCGGCGTGATGGAGGAGGGCGGCGGTTGATGGGTGGGATGGGGTGGCGGACGGAGGACGCCGGGGTTTCGCGGCTGGTGGAGAGGTAGTTTTGGCGCCCACGGAGTACAAATGGGGAATCGGACGGGTGGGGGGGAACCATGTTTCGGTCTGGGACGCGCTTGTTTTTGGCTTTTTTGAACAGAAGATGGGACGCGCTTGTTTGAAATTTGGGGAAAGTACAAACATTGCCCCCCCTCTTAAATTTCGGACCTACTGCGGTCGGGGGTAGGATGGTAATCCCAGGTGTCCCAAATAGTGGGCGGGAGTGATTTCGGCCGCTCGCATGTGTGCTTAGGCAGCCATTGTGTATGAATGTTTTTCGGATGCGGTTGTGTGGCGTCTAGATGAAGCTACAAACCTACCCTGGTTTAAACCTTTGGACGTCGGGCCGGTAGGTTTCACGGGTCGGGAGTTATTAGAAAAGTAATTTCCTTGTACTACCAAACATTGGTCTCACGCGGTTTCGGGCGAGTAGAGGCTCTTTTGGCGCTTCGTTTGAAATTTTGAAACATAAGCATTCACATTTAGAGTACTCTTGAACTATGAGGATTGACCTAAATAGACAACGTTATATTTGACCTTGTATGTTTGAAAACCTCATTAAATTATCCGCTTCTTTTTGAAATTTTGACACTTGAAAATCCTATAACTACGATTATTTTGGAATGGAGGGGCTAAATTTGAATCTATTTTGTACACGACTACATATGCTATTATGTACAAAATCAGAGCAAAGATTGGTGCCCCCATAATTTAGGTATGGTTTACAAATGCCATGATATCAAATTCAAATAATTGAATGGACTTCATGTTGAATTCGATTTTTTTAAACCACCTTAAGTTGAATTCAAATGTATGCTAGTTCATAGGTAGCTATTTATAATGTCCATTGTGTAACTTTCGTATGTATAATGTGCTTTACACACACAACATGAACTATACTCACGTTTATATTCGTTTGCTAAAGCGATGCATTGTCTAGAGTTCAAAATACTAACTATGTGGATCAATTGTGTCGAATAATAACATAGACATGCTCAAATTCGTTAGAATCTAGATGTTTGATGGATCAATGACCGCTCCTTACGCGAATTGCAAATATCATGATCCCATCCTAATATTTGGATATAATTTATATCTTTAATCAATGTGTAGAGCAGTCTTTGACGTGTAGTTTCACTCTCCATCGGTGGTCTCTCACACATGCTCACACACTCTCTCCTGTGGTGTCTTTCTCGCACACATGCTCTAGATATAACCGTCCCTCCCTCTCGTAACCATTTACAACTATTTTCACTAACCTTTATCACAAGCACTCTTCCTCTCGCAAACATACACACGCACAATCCTCGTCGACCCTTTCTATATACATGGACCTGCCTACGTGTCTCATGTACGCACATTATCTTTACGCCTGTCTCTCACGCATTGTCTCACACCTCTCTTCCTAATCGACGAGTACGATTCTAGCAGAGCATTCTGTAGGATGCCCCTTAAAGTTAGGTTGGATGAATAGTAATATCAGAGATAAAGGGGTTACCTTAGTCTGAGAACCTAGGGTTACAAATCCTAGCCGGCTTTGTCAGTGGACACAGAGTCCTTCACAATTCTGCTATCTTTGTCTTGTACGACTAGTCATCCATGGGTCTTCCTAAATGCGTCACGGGCCGACCAATGTGGCGCAGGACGGAACCGAACGAAGGGCCTCACCTCGACCCACCGGACCTCACGCGGTGACACACCCTCTGCCCCCACGTCTCATTATCTTCTCACACCCACACATACCAACACAAACACCACAAACACAGAAAATTTCTCCTGGTGCCTCTATTCCCTCCCCCCTTGCATATACACACTCAAGGGAATGGAATCTCTTGTCGTGACGTCATATTCGTCTCTCTCTCTAGACCACTCTCATTTCTCGTGCTATCTCTCCCACGCCCCCCGTCGGCCCCTCTATCCATGCCTCTCTCGAATACGTAATACACACACATACCTCTCTAGGCCCGGCCAAATGCATCAACTACACATTCACACATGTTACATCACGTACCCCATTGATCTAAAAAGCCCTCTCTTCACGTTTATTTCGCATACAACATTCCTTTTGAATAAAGTGCGGCCAAAAAATTATTTTAGAGTTTCTACATATATATACAACATTACAAAGTTATATGGAGGAGTACGAACGCTAATTTGCATTGCATGGTGCCCACAATGATATTTATTCCGCACTGTGAATTTGTATATTTTTATACTATATACAAAGTTAGTCATAATAAAGAGAAACGAAGAGCATCTCTCTCTCCATCGCATACCCCCCCGTACGCCCCTTTCACGTATGCACACAAAACTATCTCCAGGTCCTCTAAAAGTAAGCCCCCAGAAAATTCACGCATCTTTCATCTTTCTCTCGCGATATATGCAATGACGATCATTGTATTTGAAGCGAAAGCACGATACGCACATTGGACTTCAGAATCCACTCATTACGGTCACCATTTACGTTTAGTGGTTATTATACAGTCACGGGCTCACCGTACAACTCTGTATTTGCTCATGACATGACTAGTTGACCAGTTAAACGCTCCACGTGACACCTCTAGTGTTGCATCACATTATCTCACTACCATGGTGCCCAACTGTCGACTTGTATCTACTCTACATCTACACTCTTATAAAATACATAAAATACACTCTTATAAAAAATAGAGTTGGTGATGATGGTGTGCCTGCCATCCTGCAATATAGGCCGTCCGATTTATATCTGACGGATAGGAAAGAAACTATGGCAATTTTCCAAAAAGGTACCCACACACCTCTCCACATTTGCAAATAAGGCCTTCCCTCGTTCATCCTTTTCTCTCACAAGATAAACAAGTCATACAAATGCATCTTGATGTTACGTGCAACGCACGGGCATCTTGCTAGTAAGAATGAAAACAAACGACAAGAAATATTTGGATGGTGGTTCGAAGTCATGACCGCGGGCACAGCGGACAAGGTGGCCTTGTATTGGTATGCTGAGCCGTCTGTTTTAACACACAGGAGCTGGTGCGGTGATTATACACACATGCACGCATGCACACGAACTGCATCCACGCAACACTCACACAAACACATGCACCCACGCACGCAAAACTCACACGTACACACGCAGCCACGCACGCACGCAACACTCACACGCACGCACGCAACACTCACACGCACGCATGCATGCACACACCAGTACACCACACGACCAACACACACTCTCACGCTCAAGTCCTCAACCTACATGTGCATGCGCACACATCAGGCCCTGACAGACACACAACCAGGTGATTCCCGCGCACGGGTTGGAGCCTTGTCGTGCCTGCGTAAATTTGTGTTTATCTGACCTTTGGCCTATGCGAACTGACAGGTGGGACCCACAAGGAACGTGGTCAATTTAACTAGTCAACATGGCGCCACGCAGACTATTTGGCCGGTCAACAGAGTGCAATCCGATGCTGAACTGTGAGCAAGTGACCGTATAATCACCGCAAAACGTATATAGTGACCGTAATCAGCTTATTCTGAAGTTCGGTGACCGTATTACGCTTTTCTCTCTGTAGGCCCTCCAAAACTACATCTCTACACGTTCTCGCATGTTACATCTAACAACTATGCAATACAGCACTACTACTACACTCTAACACAATAAATCATATGTGTTTTTAGTTTTACTAGATATCACATTGTTACTTATAATTATTTAGTTTGCATACATTAAATTTGCCTTTGAAATGTATGGCCAGTATCATCTACCGCGCGGGAAAAATCCCGCCCTTTCCTGTTTAATCGGGTTTGTATCAATGGATCGTGCGAAACAGCAAAACTATAGTACGATACAGTACTACAAGTGATAGTTCACTGGGCCGTCGTGTCGTCTACTCCTGCGTCGTAAGAGTGGAGCGCTCGCTTTCATAAATCTTCTAGTCCCTTTCGCCGACATGTGGGACATCAAGCTACCGGGTCCACGTGCCATACCGGAATACAGTGCAGAGCAGCCGGGGTGAAGCACCCCAGTCATGGCGCCGGCGTAGTAATGAGCAATGAGGCGTCAAATCACAAAGCTGCACCTTTCCCGCAGTTAAGTTGGACGGACGAAGCAACCATCACATCATTTCACTTGTTGCTGAATCTGCTTCTCCCTCATCTTCTTCAACTTAACCACGTGTTGCTTCTGCCGTTGTTCTGCCTCATGTGGGACGCGGATCAGCTTGGTAAAGCACTGACACGTGGGACCGCATGTTAGCAAACCGCCAGGACAACGTCCTCCGAAAATAAGAAGCCTAATCCTAGACTTACAAAGGGCTACGTAGCTGCTACGTATACTTTCCATCTAATCTATATATGCCCCCTGATTTTCAGGTGGGGTGGGCCTAATCCTCTCCTTTAATCCAATCAAATAGTCCCACATGACATCAGTTCGTAACTTTACGTAAACCATTACGTGGATGTAGCATTGCTCAAATAAGAAACCTCCCCCACCATCCGCGCGGCAAAATCACCTCCTTTTTACTAATCTTGATTCTATAATTTTTTAGATCAATATAATTCAGATTTGTATAGATAGCACACAGGAGCAAAACCATGTGGTACGGTTAAGGGCATCCACAATGTGTAGCCAAATGTGAAAATAGCTTTTGGCATTGTGGGAACCATTATGGACGGTGTTGTCAAAGCCAAAAAGATGGAACCGAAGCTCCCTGATTGATTGATTGAAGGAATAGAAAAATGCAACGTCTCTCAACTTTCGCCCATGCTTGGACGCATGTAGTACAGTATAGAGCACAAAGTCTACTCCCCTGTCCCTTCTATCACAAATCACAAAGCAGTGAGGCGTAAAATCACAAAAGCACGGACGAAGCAACCATCATTTCACTCTTCGCTGACTCTGCTTCTCCATCGTCTTCTTCGAGAAACCATGTCACCGCACTAGTACTCCTAGTAGTACTAGTAAAGGACTTCCTGGATGCAAATAAGGCGGTTGTCTCGGCTTGCAGGCGGCACTTGCGAACGACTTACCGTGGTCTCCCTCAATGGTGTTCTCCGTCGAACGCACTTCGCCAAACCACCAAAAAACAAGATATCGTCAACGTCACCACAATGGGGAAGGAAGTCAAATATAGTTACTACCTCCATTTTTTTGTACACAAGGCCAGTATATCAAAATTACAATTTGCAAAGGGCCACTAACACTAATCGAGGCAAAATTGATGGGGTTAGCAACCAAGGACATTAACATCCCCTGCATGCATGCGAAAGTGAGAAGGTTGGTTTGCATGGTGCTGCATTAATCAAGCGATGAGGAGTGAGATGGTTAGCTCTTTGGTCTTTGGAGAAAAAAATACGCATTAATTGACACGTGAAACGAGGATTTGTATCAATTAAATCCCGTGAAGGAAAACCCTGCCTTTCTTTTTTAACACTAGTACTCCTAGTACGGACGTACTTATCCTGTTTGGGTCTAGGCCTTGCATTGCCAAACTTCGCCACACATTTTTGCCAAGCTTGCCTAAAGTTTTCAAAATGAGAAGTAGGTACACTTGCGCACGGCTGTCGCGGTCGCACCGCACCCTCACACGGTCGCTCCTGCACGCCGCGGTCGCACCGCACCCTCACACAGTCGCTCCTGCACGCCGCAAACCCAACCAAGGGAACACACCCTCACTGACACGTGATGTCGCATGTGAACAAACCAACTCAGCCATCCTATCGCTGACACATAATTTTCGTTCATAGAGTATGTTTATCCAACCGCATGTTGGGGAGTATCCGTACGGCCCATGCGGTGGTCTGTTGGGGAAGAAGAAGAGGTGAGGAAGAAGGAAAGAAGGGTTAGGAGACGTAGGATATTCATCCAACCGCCTGAAATGGTAGACTGACCCAAGTCAGGCGACTTGCATAACAAATATATGTTTTTACACAGCAAAAGATCCATAAAAACAACAACATAAAGAAAAACTATCACTGCTTGCAGAAAGAGACAGCCTCGTCGTCTTTGGCTGCCGGCGCAAACCAGCCGTCGCTGCCGACGTGTGTCTCCGCACCGTGGTTGTCCTCGGCCTCCAGCTACTCGTTCAAGCAGAGCATGCGGGCGCTCTGCACGGACGAGAGCACATCCCGGTTCAAGTCGAGGACGCCCGGTTCCGCCTGCAGGAGGGCCTCGATGGCAGCGGCATCCGCGCGCTCTGCGTCGAGTCGAGCCTCTGCCGCCCGGTTCAAGTACAGGACGTCCGGTTCCGCCTACAGAAGGGCCTCGATGGCAGCGGCATCCGCGCGCTCCGCCTCAAGTTGAGCCTCCGCCGCCCGGTTCACATCCACGACATCCGGTTCCGCCTGCAGGAGAGCCTCGATGGCAGCGGTATGCGCGCGCTCCGCGTCGAGTTGAGCCTCTGCCTCCCTGTCCTCCTTTAGTATCGCCATGTTGAACCGCTGGTCCGCCTGCACCATGGGGGACTCGGACACCGGCACGAAGTCGACGTCCATCGTATCATACCCATCGGGGGCCTTCTGCGCCGCGACCTCCACCATGAACATTGGATCGGCTTCCTCCTCCTCGTAGCTTGGCTCCAGAGAACTCGGGGATTGGCCTACCGCAAAACGAGCTTGGGAACGGAGGTCTGTGGCGCCGACCGCCACCGTGATTTCTGCACGGCGCTCCGGCATCAGCATCTTGTAGTAAGTGATCTTGCGGCACACCATGGCTTTCCGGCGAACTAGGGGACGCTTGATGCGGGCTAGTGGATCGAAAGGTGGGGGAATGGGCTGGAGATTTGGTGTGGTTTTAGGGCAGTGGCTGGCGTAGGCCGAGCAACTAAGGTTCTGGTGTGAATAGTGGTTCCGGTGACGACCGGTCAATCGGTTTTGACTGTACATCGCTCTTGTCGCGTTCGTGTTGCAGCCCAGCACACTGGACCCTCCACGTCACTCACCGAATGGAATGTGCTTCGTCTTGCGTTTTCACTCGCTTGTGGGACCGCAGTTGAGAGCAAACCGTCGTCCCTCCCCCTCCCCCGCCCGCGTCATTTATTATACAACCACTCCCTCTGTTTTATGCGGAGTAAATAAAAACAGAGGGAGTATACTACGGATGAGGATCCCCTGACATGGCCGAACCCATTGAGTAACTGACATGCGGGGCCTAGCAAGCATGGGGTCCGCCAGTAAGTGACCGAAAGGGAGGATAAGGTAGGGATACCTACGTCAGAGGATCCACTTCCACTATACTACTTTGACCAAATGTTAGAGTAATAATATATGACATGCAACTTACACAAATGTTAGAGTAATAATATATGACATGCAACTTACACAAAGCATACAGGGTCTCATGCGTTTTTCGAGGCTAACTTTGACCAAATGTTAGAGTAATAATATATGACATGCAACTTACACAAAGCATACGGTCAAATTCGTATGTGAAAGGAGTTTCCAATGATATAATTTTCACATTATACATCTCATGTACTATTAATCTTGTCAATAGTCAAATTAGAAACCATCTCGAGTACAAATCTAGGAGGACGTACGAATCTAACAATATTGATTGGGTGTTGTTGAATGTTGATACCTTTTTGATCAAAGTAGAGATACTTTGACTACACATAAAACTTATATGTAAACTAGAAAGGATAGGGGGAGTATATTGTACGTTCAAAAACGAAACGAACATTGAATACCCTTTATATATGATTTGCGGATGCTATGATCACCGGTTCAAAATTTTGAATCCGCCTTAGGTATCACATGCCCCCACTCGTTCCCTCTCGATTTCATCTCGGGGTCCGGAGATCTATTGAAAGAGGACTAGGGTGGGTACATGCGAATGATACTCGGCGGAATGTTCAAATGAGGCATACGGGAGGATGGACTCGACTGGAGGGCGACATGATCGATGGAGAAGAGGGTTGGAGAGGAATGAGAAATAAGCAAACACCACATGATTATACTTGAACGGCTCAAATAAACAATAAGTTGTCTCGCTTGGCCTACATAGTGAAAGGCCTAATGCGCAACGCGGAGCACTGACGCTCGAATATGGCCAGGAAAACAGGGAAACCGACATGTGGGGCACACCCGTCGGGATGACGTAGCGCAGACTAGTCCAATGGAGGAGCTGGCCCATGACCTCCTCGCCACCGACAACCGTTCATGTGGGTCGTTGGGGCCAACAACGGGGCGCAGCTCCAGCATCGCCTCTGGACACGGCGACCGCGGTGAGCGACACGCTCATATCGTCGCAAGACACGTCCGGTTTCAGTGTGCCGAGGGTGCGTTAGTGCTGTGGCACGACCAACGGTATGTTTGGTTTGTGCCCAAGGTTGCCCCAACAAAGCATTGGGTAGCCAAAATTTTGGTTGAGGTATTGGTTGCCCATGATTTGGCCAACATTGGCAAGAAAAATGAACTAGAGTTGGCTAGAGTTCATTGGCATGCCAAAGAAATGGCAACCATCCAAACAAAGACCAATCTTCGGGTCATGAACAAAATTTTGGTTGAGGTATTGGTTTCCCATGATTTGGCCGACATTGGCAAGAAAAATGAACTAGAGTTGGCTAGAGTTCATTGGCATGCCAAAAAAATGGCAACCATCCAAACAAAGACCAATCTTTGGGTCATGACCAAAATTTTGGTAAGGTGCACTTTGGCCACAATCCAAACACACCCTAACACCCGGCTCGTCGAGGATGCACGGGGCGCCGCGACGCATCCGCAGAGTGGTGTAGCGCGGCCAACTGCATCCTCTGGACCTGAGACCATGCCGGGTCGTCTTGCTTTTTCAATGACATGCGGGGATCGCATGTGAGCAAAGGTCATCTCCAACGTTGCCACGACCGCAGCTGACTACTCTGGCACACCAAAACCCTCGTCCCTCGCGCCGTCGCGTGGTGCGTTCCCAGCCGGTGCCAGCTGCCCGCATTCATGCCGTCCGTTCGTATGTCGTCGCTAAGAGGCTCGGTGCCCGAGGAACCAACTCCGGCGACTTAATGACACACCCGGACGCTTGGCCTCACCGGAATGCGCTACTTAAAGCGGCAACGCCCAGCTAACCTCCACACCATAGCGCATCGTCCTCCTACCTGGCACCACATCCACCATGACCGCAAGTGCGAACGCTCTGCGGGAGAGCTTGTCTTCGGGGAGGAAGCTCGAGGTCGCCGCCCTCGCTCAAGTCGCCTCTCGTGATGCAATAGCGGCGTAGCCGGACGCGGACGCGACCGCACAAGCGGTGGCCACGCTGGCGGCCGACGACGGGAGCACCGTCAGCCACGCGTCCTACTTGCCGTCGTCCAACGTCCGGCACCGCCGAGGTCGGGGACTCCTCCGAGGATGAGTAGGGCATGGGAGGCGGCAGGGCATGGTGTGCTAACTGGCCGGTCCGTATCCCGTGTTCTACTCTTCCTCGCCGGAGACCGCACCTTCACTTCACGGGTCTTGAACCCCGCCCCCGTACATAGAGATCGCAGATGGAGGACGTCGGTCACCGCCGTAGAATAGGTTTAGGGTCGGGTTTCTTTTATTTTTCTGTCCTATAAAAGTTTGAAATGTAATGAAAATCTGCCGTGTTTGCATTAATCTCGGCCGGTGTATATGAACTTTCACAATAATATACATATTGTAGGAGTACTAGCAAGATGCACGTGCGTTGCACGGAAGATCAAGATCTTGTGGGAGAAAAGGATGGACGAGGGAAAGCCTTATCTGCAAATGTGGAGAGGAGTGCGGGTAAATTGTCATAGTTTCCTTCCTATCCGTTAGATATAGATCGGACGGCCTGTATTGCAGGATGACAGGCACACCATCATCACCAACTCTGCTTTTTATTGAACCGAGACAAATCTAACATGCGAAGTAAAATAAACACATAGGGTCTATACATACACAAATTATCTTAGGCACTCCAATAGTACGTTCACTACACATTCACGCATTTCACATCTTTCTACATCTACGGGAACCTATGAAAGGGTTAACGTAAATTGCCTCTCTCTCTCCTCCCCTGATTTCCATGGTGGTGGGCCACTCCCTCCCCCCAATCTACAATCAACAGCTCACATGTTTCACATTACGTTAATTACGTAACTGGGATTACGTAGGTGTAGCATTACTCGTCCTAAAAAACCCAACTAAGCCAACCTCCCAGCATATCACGCGGGAAAAGACCCGGCCGCGCCGTTTTAGTCGGGATTACTGGATTACTAGTAGTAGTATCGATGGATCGCGTGAAGCAACAATTTTTTTTGAGGGGGCAAAGCACCTAGTTTAAAAGGAAAAAGGCGGTACACTCACAGCACTCCTGTCGCGGTCGCATTGCACCCCACACACGTTCGGTCCTGCACACGGCTCACGCAAACGGAACGCGCTTCGGCTTGCCTCTTCACTGACATGTGGGACTGCACTTGGAGAAACCGACCATGCACCAAACTCCCCCCGCCCACCGCGCGAAAATCCTCCCCCCCCCCACACCCAAAAATTCCCCCCAAATCCGATTCAACCGCCCTTCGGCCAACTAGCCAATAATATTCCCCAAACC